>NW_009925097.1:63498-76531 GCF_000696875.1 Nestor notabilis
GATATATTTGTGTGATAAACTGTGGCTAGCTGAAAGTGCTAAGAGAGCTTACTGATTTTAATCTTAAACAACAGTTGTATTTGGAGTAAGAAATACATCTAAACTGCTCATTTTCATGCTGTGGTATTGTCAACTGCAGCAAGGCATTACAGGGAGCTCTAGTGACATGAAACATTGGGGTAGTTATCTCCCTGTTGCTATTATGTTCCTCTCTTGATGGTGCCCGTCCAATCAGATATGGTTCTGATACTGCTTTCAGTTCACATGAGGCTTATCTCCTCTTTCTGCAGATGAGCAAGGAGATAGCTTCCCTCAATCTTTCATTTTCCTGTCCTCTTCTCTCCTCCTTCTACTCTCACAATTTCTGAAGGGATAACACATGCTCTTTCTTTTTCCTACAAAAACAAGTTAGTTACCTACCACTTCCCAGAATTGCTGACAATGTGCTTTTGTAGGTTAACATTCACAGTTACACTCCAGCACAACAAATGAATGACAAACTCTCATAAACATAAAGGAAATGAGTATGAGAGCATTACCAAAACCAGCTCGCTGATATAAACCTTCAAGAAACTTCTGCTGCAGAGAAATGTTCTGTCAAAACAACTCTACACACTGAAGTCTTTCCTCTGTAAGATCACAAAAGTTATGAAAATGGGTCATGAATTCCATTAGTCAAGATACCCACCCACTAAACGTCTCAGCTATGTAGACAGAAAAGAATACATTTAGACACAGCTACATGGAGGTGGGGAGTTTTATTTTTACAGTCCTGCAGAGCTGTAGAGAGCCCTGGGTCCACTGAGTGAAGTCCTCACCCTCAACTTATCTCCTGGACAATTGTCCCAACACCAAGAGCAGCTAGAGGAGACCTTGATGATGCAACTTCTTTCCTGCACTTATTGAATTGCTTGGATTTTTAAGTCAGTCTGCAATACCATAAATGCTTGATTTAGGTATAACAGCATGTGTTTACCTCGCATCTGGCTTGGCAGCTTCATGAGGGAAAACACTCTTTGAGGACATACCTCTGAGACCTGGTGAGCTGGGGGTTGTGCATGGGGAAAGACTGCCTACATCAGGCTCCCAGAGCATGGGCTTGGAGTAAGGCACTTCCAGCACTTCACTGCCTGGCCCACGGGGCTGGTGCTCTGTAATCAAGTCATTCATTCCTCTCTTGAACTTAGACCCTGCAGGCAATGCAAAAGCAAGCCATCAGACCTCACCCTTTTATCTTCATGCTCACACTCCAAAGTCCTATTTTCAAAAACAATGTGAGCATTTAGGAGAGTAAGTCCCAGTGAAAATGACTCTTTGCAAGTGGCACTAAATCTTTTTGGCACTTTCAGAGTTGTATCTTGACCTCTACTTGTGCAGTATGGCCAGCAAACCCTTTTATCCAGCTGTTGACAGCCTATCTGCAGAGCACAGCTCCTTAGGCTCCTAGAAAATGTTCATTTCTAAACAAGACAAAGGCAAAACCCACCAGATCTAGAGTCAGCAACAGAAAAACTCTGAGAAGGAGATTGGGCAACAGACCCTGCAGCTTCCTTGCTAGCAACGTTCTCATGATTTCTATGGCTCACGAAGGAGAAGGTGCTGGCAAGACTCCACGTCAGTCCTTCAGCATGGGAATCTAGTCTTCTCTAGCATCCTTCAACACAAAAATTTCCAGATTACCTACAAACCAATTTACTTCAGTCTCCACAAACTACAGTGAGTGGAAGAGCTGAAACACACCAGAATGTGACAAAACCTCTCCTCTAAGTCTTTCCTATCAGGGATTTTAGAGGGAATTGGAAGATGCATTTATTCCATTGTGGTAGAAGAGGACTTTGAGATATGCGGCCTTCAGATTTACGCTGGGAAGAGCAGGGCATGCCCTTCTCCTGAGGATAAAAAGAGCAAGAAGGCACTTTTGTTGAAGACTAACAGATTAGACATTTCTGGTGTAATACCATGGAGTTTCAAGAAAGATTGTGTGTGTGCTCAGAGGAATGAGCAAATCTTTGTAAATGCTGATAGACTGTAAATAAACAAATGAAGTATTAATCATCACTGCTATCAAACTCTGGGAGAAATCTATCTTTGTATTATTTGAATGAGGCTCTGTCATTAGTTCAACCTTGCCATTTTTAGAAATTATTAGAGTTTTATAGCAGGTCTGAAACTCTATGCCAATGAGACTGTGATTTTAATGCATATTAATGGAACAAATGGGGGAGGGGAAAGGAAGTTGGTGCGATTCCCTTATAGAGTAGAATGCTAAATAAGAAGATTCCAGCTGTGCAACAGGAAAGTTAAAATGGTTTGTTTGGATCATTAATATTGCAATGAAAACTAATTAAACCTAGAGCTACAAGGAGGAGCTCATTAGAGATTTGAACAGAGGCAGCACAGCATTCAGCAGCCTCCAGTTTTAGCAGTTTCTTTTATCACACCAAGTGGGATAGCGAGAGTTCACTGAACAGACAGAGGATAGTCTGAAGAGCCAAGGGGATACAGATGCCCAGTCCAGGGGATGCAACTGCAATAGTTACCTGACTGCGACAGGCCTTATTTGGAAACCACTACATCAGTTTTGTAGATCTGTTGGAGGATCCAAGCCCTTCTACTGTGTTTCCGCTCAGACTAACATCAGTGTGCTCTTTACCATGACCTTCAACTCCAGCATTGCCTCCTGCAATGTTATGACTTTGTCCCCTTGTCTGACCTGACATTTCCATAGTCTAACAGCCCCAAAAGTTGCTTTGCAAAATATATCTACTTGTAAATTACTGGTCCTTCTATCGTCCTTAAACCATGATATAAGGGCACTCCTATATCCAGCTATGGCACTTCATAGTCTGTAGTTTTAGTGTGACCCTCAGGTTTGCGTTTCCTTTCTTCTTTACCATGCCACGCCACTTTTGCTATAGCCAGAGAAGGTGTTCCTGCCTCTGCTTTGTGAACATCAGCATCCTCCTATGGCTAGTTAACTCTCCCTACCTCTGATTCTGTCTTTCTCTCACCCATAATGCTGTAAAAGTAAAAAAATATAAATCATTGGAGATGCAAAATTAATTTTGAAATCTGATATCTAGGTATCAGCCTACTCAACCTATGCCAGTGAAGACCCTCAGAAATGCGTCTGCTGCAACATTTCATGGTGGGAGGCGCAGAGAGGCTGCTGGACAATGAAGAACATTGTCAAACCCTGCAAAGTCAAACCTGTTGCACAACCCCAGTCGGTGCTGGCAGTGTGGGGCACAGGGACTTATGCATAGGTATTGAAGACATGAGAGAGACCTCCTGTTTGTTTATCACTGTGTAACAAAACAAGTTGAAATGCTTTACAGAAAGGCTGCCAGCCAGAACCCAGATCTGCGTGCTGTAGGCTGAAACAGCTCCAGAGGCTGGAGGAGCGGCACCCTTGTGAAGACCTCTTTCCTGGCATCCCAGTGATGGATGGTGGCATTTAAGTATACTCATCACCAAAGGCGGATGATTTTGATTTTCTGTCTCCAATACATGCATAAGTAGATGTGATTTCTTCTGCACTCCTCATTCTGCAAACTCTTGCTTTGCTGAATCCATGAAGAGACTTGTTGTCCATAGTCAGGCTCAGATTACAGCAAGCCCACAAAGAGAGTAAGAGTCTGAGTAAGGCAAAAGTATACTTCAGATTGCCCTTGAACACAGGAGTCCCATCCTAAATTTAGAAGCATGGAGGTACACTAGATCAGATTTATACAAACCCTGAAAAATTCACACCACGAGGCCTGTTATCTGTAATGTTTCTACTTTTTCCCTGGGGAAGAAATAGGTGAGTTTGTGATGATGGCACTTCTGGCTATTAATAGACTGCAATCCTGAGATACTACATTCCACTTTCTATTTTCCTCTCCCTGATGCTCCCCCTCAACCAAAGTCCTCAACAGCATAGTTTTGGAATGACAAACATCTGCTGAAGCTTGAGTGACTGCAGTAACCTCACATTCCCTTTCCTGGTGCAGCTTGCATAGTACAAATTCACATAGTTCAGAGTCAGCCCTTGAATACTTCACATGCTGCTTCTGTTCCTTCCTCCCCAGACATCAACATCTTTAAGCAACCCTGTGTTGCTCCTGAACTGGTCTGTCTGATATACTTCTGATTGACAAACAAGGACAGTGACAAACAAGGGCGAGGAAATAAATAAACTTGTTTTGACCAAGAGCTTGATTTCCACAGAGCAAAGAAGACCAGAGGACACATTAACTTCACATAAGCCATGATCAACGGCCACCTTGCATTTGTTGTCCACCACATAAGGCTTTTAAGGACACCTTCAAATAAATCTAATTCACAAGGTGCTCTATATGAGGGGAAGCATGAGAGTGGGAGACTGCAAGCTCAACAGAGAAGGACAGTACAGGGGAATATCGTCTACCTGAAACTGTGGTGCTTCAAGGGTTTAGTGGGAAAGGCAGTTTTGTTTCAGATCTCTCCCATAAGATAAATTTGTGTTGTGATGCAGGCAAACGTTAGTAATGTAGTCAAAGTTGGATGCCTTGGCTGCCACTCGATCATGCATAGTGATGATTTTACTAGCAAAATGACTATGCACTGACATGCTGTTTCTGCTAATTGCCCATCGTTAACACTGCCTTCATAGGAAAGACCTCAGATCCATCAGAAAGACAACATTGGTTAGATTCTCTAATTTAAGTACCTTAAATCATAATGTCGGTGCTTAAATCCCTGTTGAAGGAGCTAAACCAGATGTTTACATACCTAAATCTATATATAAAGTGCTTAAAGAAAGCAGGGATGTAACTAGGAACACATTTAAATCTCTCATTTCAGGCATCCAAATTTGGATTTTGGTGCCGTTCTTCCTCATTTGGCCATAAACATGACTCCACTTACTCTGCTTGGCATGCCACAGTAAGGCAGGCACAGCGCCACCATGCAGAGACTGAGATTTTTAAGAAACCTTTGTCAGGGGCTGAGAGTTTTCATGCACAAAGAACAAAATTACTGTCTTCACAGGTAGATAATGTATGTAGGGTCAATCTGCATGGAAACGAATGAAAAATGGTTGATTTATTTTAACTTGGTGTTTATGAAGACTGCGTAATGATTTCTGTGTTTTTTAAATGTAAAAAGAGAAAAGTCACATAACTTTAATCCCAAAGCAGGGCAATTGGCTTGTATATGCCTATTATATTCCATTAAAGATGCAATATGTGCTTTATCTCAAGAGAAATCCCAGCTTTTTCATGCCTAGTGTGAGGGCAAATATTCGTTGGCACCAAAATGGTGTGCAGTTAAGTCTAATGTCATGTCACCAGCACTGCTCATATTATAAACAAAGTAAGTGGCAATTACTTTGAAGCAGAACTGGATAGTTTGTTAAAGTGGCTCTGCTTAATGTGCATTCAAATATTTGCATCCAACAACAGGATTTCAAGAGTAAAGTGCAACATGTTCATACATTTGAAGAATAATATAAATGTGCTGTAGGAGCCTTTTTGTCCACTATTGTACTGCTCTTGACTAGCAGTCTGACATCAAATGATTCCCTTATCATTAAAACAAACAATCCAACACACACACACAAAATAAATCCAAGCTGAATATTTCTACTGAGAAACTTACCAGGCTTTCTTGTGGAAGTTACATGTCTGACATTTCATGTCCCCTCTTTTGATGGTTGAATTGACTTGTCAAAAAAATCCAACACACCAAAACAAAACAAAACTAACAAAACAAAACAGTGCAAAAAAACCCCCAAAATGACCAACCAACAAACCCACAACAACACAAACCAACCAACCAAACAAACCCTCCCCACAAAACCAACCAACCAACCAAAAAAAAAGAACAACCCAAAAAACACCCGCTGAGTGCATCAAATATTTTCTGTGCCAGTGCAATGGATCAAATTCATCATTCTGTCCTCTGGTTACAGTACATCATGAGAATGCAATTCAAGGAGTGACCCAGCCAAGAGAGGATAACAGGGGCATGAACTACCTGCATTACAACTGGTGTTTTTCAGGAGTTTATTCCTGATAGAACCTCAACCTTTCCACATGTACAGCACATTCTCTTTAAAGAAGAAAAATTCAACAGTTTTATTCTGTTGAAAACCCTATTTTACACCTAGGAACAGAAGGGACAAAAAAAGTTTCATCCATTCCAACAGCCACATTCCTTAGTGGGTCATTTGGAGGAAACAACCTGCAGACCTTTGGCCATAAAGAAATAAACTGCTGCTGCCCAGAAGCAATGGACACTGAGATTTCCATACATCATGTAGCCACTAAGGATGCAAAGTGACTGTGCATCATGTACTTACTCTGCACCTCTAGCAGCAGGTACTAGCTACAAACAGTGTGCTATAATACTATTTCCTGAAAATAAGTGTTACTAAATGCATTGGTCACTTTTATATTTAGATATGGCCCAGAATTTCCTACATGACTGATTTTAATCTGCCAAATGGTCATGCCAGCCATGACCACTTACATTTATTCTCACCTTAATGAAGTTTAGGCTTTGAGATGATGTAGACAGACAAACAACAAACAGTTTTCTCACTACTAAACTAAAGAGACATAAGGACAGTTGTGCTTTCTGGGAGGTATATAGGTACTAAGTAGAACTGCAGTCAGCACAATTTTTATGCAAGAAATCAACAATATCTCGTTAAAAAACACATTCTCTCCTGAAATCCTCCATCTTCAGAGACAAACACCATGCCTTTGACACCATTATTCTTGAAATACTAATAAACTGCTTGAATCTCCACACAGAGAAGAGCTGCTTCCCCACATTCAGCATCCAGCACAGCAAGCGACCTCCCACAGCTTCCCAGATTCTCTAGCACCTTTCCAAATGCTGCAGTATCTCCATTGTGACTTACAGCGCTTCAGAGAATATACAGTATGCAAAAGAATCTTCTCCTCCAGTAGCTCACCCAGATAGATTTGAGCAATGAGACAAATGCAGTGTAGAGAGGATTTCTCACAGGATGCTGAGAGTACTGAAACCCACAAGCTGTGTGAGGAGGGTCCCTTCTCTCCCTGAGCAAACTCCGGCCTCTAGCTGACCTGTATGGAGAGGAGCTGTTAGCCAAAGCCAGCCAAGGAAAACAAGCAGACACCTCCTACCTCAGCCAAAGCTAGCTTTCTGATGAGTTGAACAAAGCGGTGAAAGGCAGCTGATGATGAATATGAGCAGCTTTGTTGGGATTAATACAAATTTGTTCTGTGTTTTGCACAGGGGATAGGCAATAAACAAGGCCTTGTTAGACCCCCTGAATGACGGAATTAAAGAGATATATTGAACAACTGCATGTTTCACTCTGCCTCATTCATTATCTGTTTCAGATGAGGTGAGGATCTGTTCTTGAAACGGATGAAGACTGGACAGGGAAGATGTATACCATGGGACCATGTTACTAAAGTCTGCACTATCATGGAAATATGCAGCAGGATGAATTATATCTGAAATTTCACATGGTAGCACAAAAAAGCATTTCCTAAAAGCTTGTCTTAGTGCAATACAGTTCTTCTAATGTAATTTTGGTAGTGTTACCTGGGTGTGTGTTTTGGTTTTAAAGAGATAAATAAAAATCCAGATTTGGTTCTCTGACTTCATAGCAACATCTATTCAGGAATCATCAGCAGAGTTAGACTACTGAATTTTACATCCTTTAATAGATATTTTCTACAAGAAACCTACCCATGCAAGAGAGAAGGACACACAGTCTAAAAAGCAATGAGTCATCCACGTTGTAGTATATACATTCTTTAGACAACGAAGACAAAAATACTGCAGGACATTTCCGTAAGAGGTGGTGTGGATAAAAGACAGGGAACCATAGGTTCTCTATGGCACGTTTCCCTAAAGCATACTGTCTGCGTGTGTATTTCTCAGTCCTTCCAAAGGTAGGACTTACTGAATAATTTCAACTATATCTGACAGATGGTTAAGATCTTTTCCAGCTGGTGAAGCTTTTGTAATTTTAAAAGATATTTCTCACCTGCTAGCCCTCTGAAAGATATCAGAGTGGAAAAACAATCCCTTTCAGGGGAAAAAGCAAGTCAAATCAGGTGATTTCAGGTTGCTACTAAAATGTGACCTGGTTCTATTGAAAATAAAACAAGATCAAGCTACAAAATGAAACAGATCCTTTGTCTCTGTTGGCTATTATTTGCAAAACTAGTTTTTGGAGGAACATAGGCCTAATTCTCCTTTTCTTTTGACTTGGTTTAACATTTGCTCCAAGTGTTCCCACACTCACCCTTCCCAGTGACTCATGGACTGCTCTATCTAAGGCAGGATCCTGATCTCTTTCCTATTTCTTTAGCTACCTGAAATGATTTCCAGTCATATCAAGCATGAACACACCCTCCTATTTCAAGACTGTCTTTGCTGACAGGCCAGCTGGTGATTTTATGAGAAGTCTGGAAGTGTCTTTATTATAAATCGTTTTAAGTTAAATAAACTATTATAAATCTTTTTATCTTAAATACACTATTTCATATTAGATTATTTGTCTCCCACTTTTATAAACATTTTATACAATAGGCTACAGATTGGACTATGGTTGTCTAAGACAAGACAAGTAAGATTAAAAGTTTTTGTAAAATCATCCATCTGAGCTGTGGTTTACAACTACATATGTGGCTGTGGACTATGTTTGAGGGTCAGCAAAGGTTATTCTAAGAACATACCTATGGGTCTTAATGCACTGGCTGGAGATTGATACCTTTCCTGGAAAATTTCTGGCTGAAACCAGAAGCAGAGGAAGATGGGAAAAAATGCTGCCATTGCTGATGCTCTCTGTATGCTACCTGTAATCCCAGCCTCTAGGAAATTAATAGTAAGAGACATACAGAAAATGATAGATTGGTGGTTGCTGCAATCGCCATACAGCACAAGATCCAGACAGGAAAGAAAGATTTTCAGTAGCTTATAACATGGCTGGATCTAAACAGATGTCTGTCCTTCCACCAAGCACACACACAAAAGAACGGTGAAAAAACATACCACCCTGACCATAAGATCACCTCACTGAAAGCCCTGCTACACTGTGTGTAAGTGCCAAAGCTCTCTAGCTGAAGGGTATCAGTATAGGAAAGCACACCTGAGAAGAGGAACCATGAACACTCCTATTATCTGTACTCAAGTCTGAGCTATAAACTGTGTCATCAGGAAAGAGCATCAGTAGGGTCCCCAGGAACCTACACCACACCTGTGGCACACTGGCAGGAGTCTGAAACTTAGCCTGGAACAAATTTGACCGTGTTCATGCAAATATCTGATATACACCTTTTGAGCACACAGATTAGCCATGTTTCCTACAAAAAAGATGTATTTTTTAACCCAAATTTATGTCTGCCTACCTGTGTTTCATCCCAACACATATGTTCATTGCCATGTGTTAACCTGAAAGATATACAGCTTCCAGAACTGATCTGCAGGGTTTTTTCCTTCACCATAGAAGAAATTGCCTTCTGCTACAGTAAGAATAAAGGGTATTAAAACAATCTGGTTTAGAAATACAAAAGTCCTCTTCACTGAATGACGCATAGGTACAGACCGTTTGAATGAATAATCAAAATACACCTGGTATGGAAGAAATTAAGTTCAGTAGAAGTTCTAACTTCTATGAGGGACACCACACAGTTTTACAAACCTAGGAACAGAACAAGATCTGGGGCAGGACACCTGCAAATGAACAGACTGGTCAGCTGAGCCATGGACTACTCTGGCATTTTCTTTCCTGATGTTGCATGAAAAAGGCTTGAGTACACATCCCAAGGCTTTTTTCTTTGCCTCCTTGCATCTCTCTGAGTTGACAATAAGACTGAGCCTCAGTGTTCCTCAAGTAAAATCAAGAAAATATGTTTTTAAAATGCACCAGCATCTCTGTTCCTTCACATTGAAAAAGAAAGGGAGATGCAGGAGGGGTGGTGGTGGTGGGCGGGAAAGGAGCGAGACTGAAATATTGAATGGTTTCCCATGGTATTCCTTAATGTCAAGGGTGGAAGGCGTTAAATAACTGGTGCAGGCGTGTTACCCTTTGTTAACACACACGACATCTGTGATTCTGCTGCTTGCTGAGATGTGGAATCCCTCCCAGTTGTCCCAACAGCTCAGAGTCCTGACAGAGGAAGAGATGGAGAAAATAGCAAATGAAGAGCAGCTGTGATTTTTCAAGCATAGTTTCCACTTGTTGTGGATGCCCATAGCAAAAGCACCTTGATTTTTGGCAGTAACCAGCCTGAACATGTTTTCTTCAATTTGTTCCATGGTGTGACATGACGCATTAATGGAAGAAGGCAGCATGTCCACACACCACCAGACTGCCCTGAGGCTGCCAAATCTCCATCGATACCTACCAAGCCAAGTGCACAAAGACTTTCGATCTTTTTCCAAGAATTTTTTTCTATCAGACTTCAAGACTTGCTTGGCCACACTCTAAGAGCTTATATTTGAGCCTGAGGACTGGATTTATCAAGACCTGTTAATGAAACAAAGGAAATGACTCCTTGGATCAGACCAATGAACTGTTCACTCCATGTCTGCCCACGGTGGCAAATAGAGAGGATTCTAGCAACTGTTACATAGAACAATCAACAACAGAACATCCTCGTCATCCTGGAGGTTTCCTTTTGAATTCTTACTATGGGACTCATATGCATCACATTCCATTGGAGTTTTCTCTTTCTTTTCAAATAGGTTGGATTGCCATGGTTTAGCGTTTGTTTGATTTATCTTACTGAAATTCTTCATTTCACAACATTTGCTCTCTCCTGCCTTGCTCATTTCTGTTAGATTCTTTAATTCATACTGCCTATAGCTTTGTTATGGTTCCTTATAATGTTGCCATGATGAAAGTAATCTAAATTTTTTCCTTTCTATTTAACTCCTCAATTTGTTACATGCTTTGCCCTTTAAAGACCTACTCTCACAAAATCATGTGGATAGTCCTGGTTCAACCAAGTAATCCAAATGAGAAAAGAGGTACTGCTATCTCAGTAAAGGCTTTGGAAACTGTGCTCCTAAATGACCAATTCCCTTTTTTAGTTAAGCGATATAAATCTGGGCATCTCTACAAACACAAACCACATTACACCACTTAAAAAAAAAAAAAGGAACAAGCATTTACATATTTAATCCCTCAGAATCTTTTAAGAGGATCTCCTTTCTGAACCCACCACAACTATCCTGACATCCCACACAATCATAAGCTGCTGCACTGGTCTTTGCTTTGGCCCTGTTAGTGCAGTTTCATTGAATTTTTTGCACATGGGATGAATTCCACAGAGAATTAAAGTTTGCCAGAAGGACAGACTTCTTTTGAACCTAGGATGGAAGAGAAGGAACAGAATTTAGTGTGCCTCTAATTACAGCCATCATGACAGTTCATACGTGTAGCAATAAAAATAACCATAAACCTACCTAATCATTAAAGTAAAGCAAACAACTCCTCTCTGTATCATCATACACAGGTACTAGAGTTGCTAATAAACCAGGAAGAGCACTGAGGCACTGGAGGAGCATCTTTCCTATCTCCACAGTTTCTTAAACAACTTTAGAGGCATATTTTTATTAAGTGTATGCAAGGCAGATGATCTTAAACCTCAAAAAGAGTCTGTATAATAATTGTGTGCTCTTCTAATGCTCTCCAAAGACCTATTCAGAGTCCATTCTGAAAGACAATAATATATCAAGAACTTCTGCAAACTTCCTCCTAATGAACACATGCCAATTTGAGACCAAGAATTCTGGCCTCGGAGGACAAAATAACCACTGCTCTTAGTCTCTGGGTGTTTTGCTACTTTATTTCAGAGTGATTCAAAATCTAATTAAATTTCTAAACTCTAATGAAATTACAGAAGAAAAATCATTTAGGATTATATTATATACAATTACTCACAGCTGAAAATTACAGTTAGCCTCTTTCACCAGGATAGGGTCTCCTGAGAAATCCTTGTTATTCATATAACATATAAATCTGACATCACTCCCACTATTTACAGGTCAAAGGTAAAAGCAGAATTAATTAAACATATATATCCTGCCCAGTGGCTGGATGTTGGAGAGTGAGTAATAGAGGAAAGGCTGATAATGATGACTATGCTTGAAACCACATTCCCCAGTTTGGTCAAGAAACAGAATAAACCTACTGCAAAGCAGGATTTTATTAAGCCTGACTTATTCTGATCAGTGCTTTTCCTCACTGGAGGTATGCTGTGAATGAGACTAGTGAAGCATCTGTAGTCAGCAGCGTGAAGTCAGCTAGCTGAGCTGTCTGAAGCATTTTGTGGAGAAGTAGCAATGGAATAAACCAAGCAGCTTTAGAGAGTTCAGCCAAATGTTTAGTTTAGATGTTTAGATGCTTCTCTGAAATAAGAAAGACCCCTGAGACCACTGGCTTGGGGAAAAAAGAAAGGGGGAAAAAAAGAGAAAGGGGGGAGGGGAAAGAGAGAATTGACATTCATACTATTCCTTCAATAAGAGGTTCTCAGGAACCTTAGAGCATGGGATCATTTGCAGATGAAACACATGAGGTACAAAAACATTGGGGGTTTCTTACAAGGATCTTTTCTATCTTGCTCATGCAGAGATTCTTGTTGGTTTTGGTGTTTTCAACTCTGATCCCAGAGAGAACCAGGAACAGTGAAAGAGCAAAAACGAATTACACACACATGCATGTGTGCACACAAACACAATAGGTCAAAGCATCAACAAATACTTTATATCACATCTACCACACTAAGCCAGTCTTACACATGCTTCATAAACAGAACAGGCCAGGAAGTGAGGTCACCTCAGGGGGCACAAGGGTCATCTCTGTTTATGTTTTTAGTGCCTCAGGAGTCTTATTTGTTGGCTAAGACAGTGTTTTCCTTATCCCTCCACAAACACCTGGAAGTCATAAATACAATTTTTCACTCACAGCTTGTCAGAGCAACTAAATGTTTGTGAACATCTTGCTCATTTGTAGTCACATTTTTCCACCAAGGTAGCCATACAGATGCAGTCACCG
>NW_009925097.1:76562-78044 GCF_000696875.1 Nestor notabilis
ATTCCTTATGCACTATAATGGTCCCATTAAAAAACAGATTTCTGGAAGGAGGCTTTATAACTGCAATTTACTTAGCAAGACAGATGTTTCATCCAGCCTTAAGATGCAAGATTCTGCTGAGACCAGATTGCTCAAACATTCCCTCACCAATATCAGGAAAAATAACTATCCAAGAGTTTTCTCTCTTAAAACTTCTCACTTAAAACGTGTTTCAGATTACTTTGATTGGTGTATGCAAGTATCTACATGAGATGAAGATACCAGACAGCAAAGGTCTAATCTAAAGCAAAAGGTACATCAAGAGGCAAGAGGTAAAAGCAATAGATACCCTCTAGACATCTCTGCTGCAAAAAAATGGGGCCTATGTTCTTTAAGCCTTGCCTTTCTGAAGGATGGACCTGAAATGAGTTGAGAGGAATGGGTTCATTTAGCAAAAAGGGCTAATATTTACTTGTATGCTTTGCTGTCATTCATTTTTGTAACAGGTTAATCTGTTTGAAAAATTAATTTTCTGGAAGAAAAAAATCTTCTTTCATTGTGGTTCAAAGAATAAACTTGACTTCTATCAGAAGGATCACCTGCTAGTAAATTCCTGCTTTTTAGTTCCTACCACAGCAGGACATTTTTCTTAGGTATAAATTCTTTTCCAGGAACTGGCTTGCAATAGTTTTGCAGCCATGGTGGGTTTCTTCCATTCCACTCCTAAAAAGCTAATTATGAAAGGGAAATGTTAGCCAAATACTCATCTCCTCAAAATGTTATGATGGCATTCATGTTGAATTCAAAAAAATGCTGGCAACATTTTGAGAGACTGCCTTAGAAGGTTCTCCTTCTAAGACAGAAAATCCACTTGCATGTCCATGGATTTAGAAGACATGAGCAAAGACCAATTCACTGCGGTAGGATTTCTTCAGTATTTAATAAATAAAAGTTAGCATTTAAAGGTACCTTAGAGAGCGAAGCAGCTGAACTAGGCTGTGACTGTTTCTGTGCACCTCCTCCTGTCGTGGTTCAAGCCCAGCCGGCAACCCGGAACCACGCAGCCGCTCCCTCACTCCCCCCTCTCTTCTTTCCTCCCCCCGCTCCTGGAGGGATGGGGAGGAGAATCGGAGGAATGTAACTCCCACGAGTTGAGATAAGAGCAGTCCAGTAACTAAGGTATAATACAAACCACTACTGCTACCAATAATAGTGATAAGGGGAATAACAAGGGGAGAGGACACAACTGCTCACCACCCACCAACTGATACCCAGCCCGACCCGAGCAGCGATCTGGGCCTTCCGGGTAACTCCCCCCAGTTTTTATACTGGACATGACGTGCTGTGGTATGGAATACCCCTTTGGCCAGTTTGGGTCAGGTGTCCTGCCTCTGCTTCCTCCTGGCTTCCCCTCCTCTCTGGCAGAGCATGAGACTGAGAAAGTCCTTGGTCAGAGTAAACATTACTGAGCAACAACTAAAAACATCGGTGTTATCAGCGTTG
>NW_009925097.1:78075-110541 GCF_000696875.1 Nestor notabilis
TGCAAGGCAAAAACACAGCCCGGCCCCAGCTACTAAGGAGGAGGAGAAAAAAAAAAAAGACTGCTATAGCTGAACCCAGGACACTTCCACAGAACATCTTCAAGTGGGGAATTTATTTATATGTTTAACTGAAACACAAGAAGAGGAACTTCTGTTTGCAAATGTAACTACTCAGGATGTGGCTGAAATTTCCCAGTATAGTCACATGACCTGCTTTATGTCTGGGTTTGATTTTAACTTTTTTAGGAAGACACTGCAGAAGAGTTGAATTCAGAAAATTTGGGTGAAACTTCTGTGTCAAAACTTCACAATGACCTTCCTAACAAGCTGGATATCAGTGCTACTGACATTTCTTCTTCTTTTATGTAAGTCATATATCATATTTCTTTTCAATTCTTTTTGAGAGCTTTTTTTTCCCCTGAGCTTGGTAGGGTTATTTATTTCCCAGTCTAGTTTTATGTATGATGTTTAAAACTTTTTCTAGAACTCTGTTTCTTGGAGAGAGAACATTTTTTGAGACAGTGAGGTATTTTGCTGAGTTTTCTCAGCTAGCATTTCCTACACTGAGTGCTAAAGGGTCTGCTGTGTGAATCCAGAAGATACCGTGAAGTTAAATACCTGCATCCTTCCAGATAAGATGGCAGAGGTTACCAGCATCCTGTTTGGCACTGTATAGAAAACAGTACTGCAGCAGAGCATAAGAAAAAATTTCATCTACGTGCATGCTATCTGCAAGCCAGTTTTGACCTCTGCAGCTCTCACTGTCCTGGGTTCAGCTACAGCAGTCATTTTTCCCCTTCTTAGTAGCTGGCGCAGTGCTGTGTTTTTGACTTTCAGCCTGGCAACAACGCTGATCACACCGATGGTTTTAGTTGTTGCTCAGTAATGTTTACTGTGACCAAGGACTTTCTCAGTCTCATGCTCTGCCAGGGAGGAGGGGAAGCTGGGAGGAAGCAGAGGCAGGACACCTGACCCAAACTGGCCAAAGGGGTATTCCATACCACAGCACGTCATGCCCAGTATAGAAACTGGGGGGAGTTACCCAGAAGGCCCAGATCGCTGCTCGGGTCGGGCTGGGTATCGGTCTGCGGGTGGTGAGCGGTTGTGTCCTCTCCCCTTGTTATTTCCCTTATCATTATTATCATTATTGGTAGCAGCAGTGGTTTGTGTTATACCTTAGTTACTGGAGAGCTGTTATCTCAACCCGTGGGAGTTACATTCCTCTGATTCTCCTCCCCATCCCTCCGGGAGTGGGGGGAGGAAGAAAAAGTGGGGGGAGTGAGGGAGCGGCTGCGTGGTTCTGGGTTGCCGGCTGGGCTTAAACCACGACAGTCACTTACAGAACTTGATGCTTCTGATTCATTCTGCCTCTAATGCTTCCTGACAGCCCAAAGCACAGCTTTCTCACAATTTACTTATTATTTCATCGTTACTCACGTCCACTTTGTGCAGCGAAGAACTGGGGCTCATGCATAGCAAGTGTCAGTAGGGGCTATACTAACACTGTAGACTAACTAATGTAGACTAAATGGGGAGAATGGAGCTGGCAGCACCCACAAAGGCAGAATTTTACAGCAGTTACTGTGGTCTTGGAGACATTATGTAAGCCTCATCTTTATCTAATGAACACCTCCCACACTACCCTACTTCATGCAGAAATTCATAAAAAATCATCTACCCTTGGGGAATCCCACAAGAGCAGTTTGCTCGTGCCTGGGTCATATAAACCAGCTATCCCTGTTTGCACCCACTGGATATCTGCTCCTACCTCAGCTTCTGTGAGCAAAGCTATCCACAGATCTACAGCAGTGCTCTATCCTCTTGTAGTCCTTCTCAAGGTATGCACAGGATTTTGTTGGCCCTTCAAGCCCTCTGTGCCTTTCTAGTGACACTTCCAAGACTCCAGAGGAATAGAAACTGTCCACCATGCCAGACATACATAACCAACCATTGTCACAGGTGTGAAGTCAGCAATGACTGCTCCCTAGTTACTGACTAGTTACTGCTCACCAATCAAATAACACAAGTCCCATTAGTACAGTAGCATTTGCTTAGAGCAAAGAGATGCCAATTCAAGGGCAGCAAAACATGTTCTACAGCAAAAGGCACTTTGCAATAATACAAGGAAAATGCATTAACATGCCTCCAAGTGAGACATGGAAAGGTGCAGGCAATCTATAGGCCTTGGATGGAGGGGTGCCTGGCAAAGACTAGAGCTCATTTCTGCCAAATTTCTGTCTCTATGTAAGAGTGACTCCTGTGTTCATCTATTGTTACAGAGGATTTTGCCTCTAATTTGAGGTCCAAGAAAGGACCTCATTTGCCTGGATGCCAACAGTGCCTATCTTACGAAATTCATCTGTAGCTGGGAATTTTGCTACACTAAATACCAGCCAAAAATACTTCTTTTAATAATGTCTTTCGCGAATGATGTCCAGCACGCTCATTGCCAGTAATCTCTTTGTTGTCATGGGCATTCCTTATTTGACTCTGGAGTTGCTCGACACCCACTGTGACCCATCCCTTTTTACAGCCTACCTCAGGGTTTCCCAGGTATTTGCTTCCTTTCCCATTTGCTGTCCCAAAGAGAAATGGTCCTGAACCCTGGGCTGCTGCAATGCCATGGGACCAGCCATTATGTGCTGCAACGAGGAGAAATCTGAGATGAGGGAGGAAGGGAGAAGAAAGTCACATGGAAGCAGGAGGCAGTGAGCAAAGGGACTAAGGCAAGTGCTGTACACTGAGAAAGGCAAGGCACATACTGCCATTTGTCACGGCAGGCTATGGCTGGGAGTTGCTCACAGTATCTAATAAGGTGGGAAAAGTGAGCTATTCCTGCTCCCTGATCTTATGTCCAAACTGCATTCTGCACCACTTTCCTCACTGTGCTGACCTATGGGCAAGGCACCTCGTGAACACAGTTACGTAGTGGAGAGCACAGGGAGAACAGAACATCCCTCAGAGCAGCTCAGGAACTGTTTTCTGCTTTGCCCAGCTCTGTTCGCAGTCTGAGGAGGGCTAAGCCTGCTCAGGGATACATTGGGATCACAGACCAGGGCTCAAGCCCAGTCCCACCCTGGCGTATTTACCTGCAGGTTCACCACCTGCTCAGCAGCTCTGCTTTGGAGGAGGTAACCACAGTGGCAGAGGACTGCAGTGGGCAGCCAGAAGAAAAGCTTCTTAAGCTGCGCGCCTGGCTCCAGCATATCACACCAAACCCAGCTCCTCAGGCAGGCTGCCTCACAATCACACTTACTCTTTCTCTGTTCCCCCCAACTCTAACGCAGGACCTGTCTAGTCTCTGGACTCTCTACCAACACCACACACACAAAAACATTCCACAGCCAGTTAGAGATGCAGCTCACACCTCTCACCAGCCTCCTGGTGCTGCCAGAGCCTGAAAGGGCACATCCTTATTACAGTGCCAATTGCACGCTACACCTGAGCCAGGTACATAAGAGAGGTGAGAAGGCACCATCAGCTACTTCAAGACCCTTTGAAAAGCGCTCCACGAGTCACTTAAGTATAGATACTGCATTCACCTGCAAGGCTCTTCCACCCAGAAGCAAATATTCTCCAAGTCCAGCGTATTGTTCAAGATGTGGGAATTAGTCTAAACACAGAGATAAGGGGTCAGAAAGCTAGCACTGGGACTACAGCAGTCCAAAATTTAAGGCATCGTTTCTAACCTCTCTGTAGAAAGAGGTTTGTGTACATCCACAAAATACCTAAATTGAAGTTGGGATCTGAGTCAAACAGCAACATGTGTATTCGATTTAGTCAACCCACTTCTTTCTACCTAAGAAGAACCTGAAACAGACAGAAGCTAGCTATCTAACATAGTCCTCAACATCAAATTGTATTTAAGCAGCACCCAGTAAACAATATTAAACCTTAATTAAAACCATATTGAAAATATGAATTGAAAGCGTTCTCTCTAGTCCTGTGGGTTTTCAGAGATTTCCCTTCCTCCCTTTTCAGAAAGAAACTAATAATTTAATTTCAATATATTAAACTGACCTACATAAAAAATTCCATGTAAAATATTATTTCTGCCATAAAACACATAATCTGTCACTGGTTTAATTCCATTAGAAAGCATACATTAAGGTCTATGTATAATGATCATTAGGATAATAAAAGTATTACAATATCACTTTTATTATATTTGAATTTAAAACATTCTTCATATGAGCACAAAGAATAATTAAGGGGATGGAAGAAAGGTTTTTTTTTTCTTTTTTCTTTTTTAATTTATAATGAAATAAATTCAGAGGCGAGAGCAAAGAGACTGGTTTTTGATCTGGAAAATCAGCAGCTTTTTACACTCATTGTGTAGTCTTAGATTTTTTTCTTTTTTACATTTCCTTTTCTTTGTAACTTTGATTTTGGTCATTTGATATAGCAGCTCTTGTGATCATAGCTGCAATTGGATTCCCCACCCCTCCCAACTCCCTTCGTCGAGTGCCATGGGGGTTTTGGAGAGAAAACATTTCTGCTTGTATAAAATAAGTTTCCAGACATTTTAATTATGAAAAAAAGTTTGGCAAAACAGGACTTTCAGCTCAGAATTATAGTTTCTAAAATATATTTGCTTTAAAACTCAAGATTTTTTTTAAGCTTGTCTCCAGATTTTTGAAGCTTGGATCATAATTTATGAATATTTGGGATTAGAAATGTGATTAAGACCAGGAAATAAAAACAAAACTGTTGTGAGCCACTCAATATATCAGATATTTCTGACATAACCATGGAAGCCCCGGAGCCCACACTCAGCTCAAGAGAGTTTCAGCAGTCTGAAAAGGAGACACAAGATAGATTTCTCCAAAGGTACCAAAATGGCTGGTTTTCGAATGGTAGGACTATGCTTTAGGTTTAAAAGTAATCGTATTTCTAGTGTTCATTTTCAGGACAAGAAATGAAAGCACAGCCCCCCAAACCTCAAGCAGCGTGCTGTTTTAAAACGCAGCAGTCGTATCTGCCGTTAAAGCCTTCTCATGCTCCAGGCACCTCATGCAGCTACACATCAATTACATCATTTGAGGTGCTAGGAAAGACTTCGGTGGAAATATGCCCGTCACTGAAAAAGAAACTTTGAGTGTACCTTTTTAGCCATTTCCTGTAATAAGCAAGCAACGTTAAAACTAAACATAACATCCCCTTTCTCTTGACTTTTTTTTCTTTCTGGAAAATTCTGAATTTTTCCTTCAAAAAGTATGTGGGAATGAATTGTTTTCTTCAAAGCCACTCCATTCTGAGGGCCTGCAGACTCTGAGCATCAGGCAGCACAGCTCAGTGCTTTATGGTGAAGGGAAGGGCTAGGAGGGTGTCTTTTGATGAACAGGGAACTTGGCATGGGAGTCTCTGAAAAGGTTGCTTCTAGCAACCTTTTTACACAACAGGAAAAGACTCCTCTCCACCAGGAACAAGTCACATTTTGAAGACTAGAGCTATAGGAAGGACTAAGACACAGATTTTCTGGAGGGGCATGCTGGGGTGTGCTATATTCTCTCTTGTTAGCATGCCAGTAGATTTACTGCTTTTTCTTGATTTGTCGCAACTTCTCCTGCATACAGCTTCCAGGCAGGAAACTCTGGAATGGAAACAGTGCTAATACAACATAAAATGTTAAAATTTTCTATTTTCTGTTCTGTCCAAAACCTGGCATGCAGTGGCCACGTTCCTAGGATGTCCTCATTAATGTGACGGATAACAATTCACTACTCCAGGAAACCTCAGATCCTTTTTTAAGCTTTACCAGGATCAACCATCCCCTTGGAAATACCCAGGCAGAGTATTCTCCTTGAATACAGAGCATTCTCCTTGATGTCCTCATAGCCTAAAATTTTTCCATTTCAGATTTTTGGAGAGCAAAGGTCTATGCTTCTGGAAACTCAGAGGAGGATATAGGTGAGTCCACGGTGAGAGTTTTGCTTCCAGACAGGAAATTAGGGGCAAAGAAACACAAAAATGAATGTGCTGAGAAGACTTTATGTACTTGTTATGTGTAGAAGATAATAATTTGATTGCATGTTTGTACTTTGCCTAGCACAGCAGAGTTCTGCTGTGTGACTGGAGCTTTTAAAGTACTTTTAGGTAAATACAGTGAGCATAGAGAGATCCCGAACACAGGCCCTCAGCACAGGCATCCTCCTGCCTGACAAGTGAAGGTGAACCCTTATGTACACATAGTGATGGGGAAAAAAAAAAAAAATGACAAAATTGCCCCTAGTTTACACTTAAAAATTCTCCTGCTTCCTCTCAGTGAAGACTTACAGAGGCAGAATAGTTGGGCAGGGCAGGAGGCTAGGGACTGGGAGGTGGAGATGAAGATATGTGTGTGCAGCTATGGGAAGCAGGAATGAGTTTGGCAAAATACAGAGTGACGAGGGAGTGAGGATGGGGAATTTCACTTTGGGGGGAAAAGTAGACCCCTAGCTATACAAGTCAGAGGAGACCTGCATGTACCAAAGGCTAAAGTTGTTCATTATCATAAAATGGCTTTGAGCCCCTTAGCTGCAAGTTGACATGGTTTCATGATGTGCAGAGCGCTGAAAGAGTAAACTCTTCAGCTACCTAGTCTGCCTCAGCATTATCACGCCCTTCTGAAGAATAAATAAGTTTGTTTATTTATTTAGAGATGCATTTAAACTTTGGAAACTTAAGTGTCACATCTGAAACACAAAGACTGTATGTATTACTTAAGGGTGTATACTCACTGACTTGTTTTCAATTTTTGTAGATTTCACATATGTTATTATAGGAGTTACTCTGGGAGCATTTCTAGCAATCGCTTTTGTAGCAGTAATAATCTGCATGATCAAAAAACAGATGATTGACAATGTTTTTGGAGGTAAGAAAAAATACTCCTGCTTTCTTAGCCAGAGATCTAGATCTCCTTATGTACCAATATAGCAGCTATGAGTTTCAGTGTTAGGAACTGTGAATGTGCTATAGGTCTAGTTTTCCTTTGAACTATTTAAAAAAGGTGTCTGAAGTGCTGGAGTCCTGTAACTGCAACTCTGCGCTTCAACTGTATCAGAGAAACAGATTCACTTCAGCATACTGCTCAGTTATCTTTTAGAATGATTAATTTTTAAAACAAAATTCTGTCTATTCAATGTAAGATAAAGACCCTGTTGCATCTGCAGGATGGGCAAGAGGCTTGCTCACACTTCCTAACCAAAATAACTATTTATTTCACTGATTCTGGACTTCTCTTTCAAATGCCACTATGAGACTAAGATATGCAGTTTCCATCAGAGTACATAACAAAACTGTAAGTTTTCCACTGCAACTGGTTTTCAAGTTTCTAGAGAAAAGCATGTTTTTCATCTGAAACAGGCAAAGGCCCTTTAACCTAAAATCATAAGTGCTGCTAGTAACAGTTCCTTTTGACTTTGGACCAGCAATTTACAACCATGGTTTTAGATTCAAAACCAAAATCTTAAACTGAATAATGCCCATTGTTTCAGTAGACAGAAGTTAGTAACAGGCGGAATTTGTCCCATGGCCCCCCATCCTCAGATACTCTCTTACTTGATAGCACTCCAGAGTGCTTCACAGAGCCATACAGAACAAATACAGTGATGATTTCTTCCACTGCTGAAATACAACTGTTGTCTGTGGATGACAGCACACAGTAACACTCATCTGCAATTAAAAGCTAGAAATAAAAGAGCAGAGCACATAAAATAGTAACAGTTAACGGCAAATAAGGAAAAGCAAAGTCCTGGCAGGTTAACCAGAACATCAGTATAAGCTATTCTTATTTGCAAGAAAGAGCCCTAGGACTTTGCTAAGGCAAATCTTTGCAACCTATGTTTAGCTCGTTAAGAGAGGTCTGTACTCTTAGTAGTACATGAGAATTCAGCTCAGAAAGAAACCATAGCAGAAATGGAAGCAGTGAGGCAATCTCATGAAATATGTGGGGAAATAATCCTTAATGAAAGAAGAGGAACTGTAATAAGAGCTTGGGAACTGAAAGCCTTGCTCTCTGTATGCCATAGAATCATAGAATGATCTGGGTTGAAAGGGACCTTAAAGATCATCTAGTTCCAATCCTCCTGCCATGGGAAGGGACACAATGGTGAATTTAAAAATCTCCATGTTGAATTTCAAAAAAAGCACCTTTACAGCTCTGGTTGCATGCAAAAAGCCAGCTTTTGCAGTCCACTTAAAAACATAATAAATCATTTATTCTGATAAATGTAGCCACTTTCCACCATGAAAGATGAACCAGACATTAAACAAGGAAAAAGCAGTGAGAGAACTCTGGTCAGGCTGCTACAGCACAGGACTAGGAGCTGCTTGTCCGACCACTGTATCCAGAAAAGTTTGCTTCTGTGGCTATGTCTTTGCATTAACTATCACACAACAAATGAGAGGTAATTTTCTGGCATCCAGAACTGTCTAACTCTACTAAATCGTTAGTGCACCATGACACACTGCTTGCTTAGTAAAGAGGAGAGCAGTGATCTTAACTATTAAGCTTGGAGTGAACTAGACTGAGCTCTCTGGGACCAGTACTGCTACAGTGAGCTCAGCCTATCAGTCACAACCTGATTTCATCCCATTTACAGTACACACTGTTCTTTCAAAGGACCATTTTGCATACAGACACCCCAGGTACCTCATGAGGATACAAATGACAATGTAATGCCACTTCCTGAAAGACAGATAGCTAATTCTTTCTTTAGTGGCACTACATAGCAGGCCTAAAGGGAAACTGCTTCTACCTCATTCTCATCACGCATCTGCCCACAAAGTTGCTTCTCATAATGCTCTGGGAATGTGCTACAATCATACTCAAAATATCAGCAAAGATATGGATCTAAGAAAATGGACGTATTACAGCTGGAAGAAGCAAGGATTTTAGGAAGGTCGCATAACACTACTAATATCAAAGAGCTTTGCCTCAGAAAGAACAGCTGGATCTTACCAGCTGTAACTATGTTCTCCTGGTTGCATCCTCATAACTTCTGAGCAGGCCTATCACCATTTTGTTCCTGGTTTCTTAACTAATCTCATTTTCCTGTTGTCTTTTTAGAGTCAGATGGCAAAATGGATAGAAGGTAAGAGTAATTGTCCCACACATTTTCTGAGGCAGTATGATACACAAACTGTAATGTTTAACTCCTCTCTTTATGCATGATACTTCCCCATAATTGTGATTTGAGTTACACATAACATACATGCAAGCATCTAGCGGACCGTGATGCACAGTGTATCATCTAGTGTATCTGTGTGGCAAAAGGAAATTTCTTGTAGCAGGGTTTTGACATTTCAGAAATAGGAAAGAAATCACAGCAGACTGCAATTCTTTCTAAAAAGAAAATCTTTCAAACACTTTTGGTTAAGCTTCTGTTTTTTTTTAGTTTGTATTATAACAGCAAATTCACTAATTAAAAAAAAAAAAAAGGTATTTTTAAGGGATGAAAGCAAAAAGCCTTGTTTCAAAAGTCTTCTTACAGGCCAAGGTCACGCAGTGATCATTCTTGCTGGAAGTGATGTGTTTCTGACCTTCACATTTCTCCCCCTAAGGTTTTGAGCATGTGATGGGTTCATAGGTAGAAGAGGCAGTGCTAGACTACTTAGGCAATAGCCACTTCTCATCTTCTCCAAGGACCAGCAACAGGGTACAGATGTACAGGAGCAGGGAATTTGGACTGCAAGTTATCTGTTGACTGATGGTAATCTTCAGATATGGATACTTTTTTGTGTCCCTTTAAGACATTTTATAAGTGACTAAAAAAACCTCAGACATTAATTAATCAACATTTTCATGAACTGAAGGCAAAAGCTGTACTCAGTGACCTAAGAAATGGCTTTTGGCCTCCCTTAGACAGCTGGATAGAAGGATGTCCACATCACAGGCATTCTTCATAAAAAGAGCAAAGCATCTCTTGCTTATTTTGTTGCTCTTAAACTCAAAGATCAAAACAAGGGGACCCCTTGCAGCAAGTACTTCAGTGTTTTGCCTGCCCAACAGAAAAAGGCAAAGCATCTATTATTTTACCAGGGAGACACTTCCCCAGACTAACACAACTATCACAAAATGTTTCCTTTCCAGTAACACACTATTCTCTTATAAAACACTGAAAAATTCTGTGTATTAACCTAAAAGAGATTAAGACTATTATCTGGCCAGAAGAACAAACCTAGAATGCCCAGCAAACTTGCTGGTGTATTAACGACGGTATAGACAGAACAATGTTGGCAAGGGCATGATAAAGAGTCAAGCCAAAACAGAAAATCCAGGGACCAGGACCAAGAGAAAAGGAAATAAAAGGAGAAGAGGCACAAAGTCAAGATCAGACATTGAAGGCAATAAATTTACTGCCTGGATGAAATGCAGATAGTATGATCTATGAACTGCTCCACATTTACTACCTCCCCTTTCTTTTTATAATGCTGAGACAGTTTGAACATCTATGATACCATCCTCTGATCTTTCTAGGGAAAGTGACTCACTTTGTAACGCATCAAAATTTAACATCTTTAACGATGACCTTACATTGACCCCTTATGATTCCTGTTCCCAGTCTACAAGCGTTTGCTAAGAGGTAGAGTGGAGTTTCCAGCTTCATGCCAAAACCGTGGTTATAAGGCTGGAAACATGACACAATATGCAAACTTTTTGCCTTAAAGATACTGACACTGACCAGTTAAAGAAGACATAATTCCACAATGTCTGAGGGCAAAACTATGTATTTTAAATATTATAGTCACACAGCTATCTTGAATCACTCAGGGACGCAGGCAACCTGAAACCCTCAGTGACAATCAATACCAAGATAACCGCCAATCCTTTAGGACTGGAGACAAGACCTCGTGTATCTTCTGCAGACAACTTTGTTGTTTCTTGACCAGTTATGATTATTAGTGTTTGTTTAGGAAAATACCTTTATCCAACTGATAGAGCACTCACCTTCAGCCAAATTTTGTTGTAAATTTCATATCATTATTCCCACAAAAGCCTCAAGCCCTTTATTAATTTGTCTCCCTAGCTGGGATATACTCTGAGTAGGCGTCACCCAGCACAGTACTCTCATAGTCAATGGATTTGTTCAGCCTATACCAGTTGAAGGCCTTGATGCAGACAATCTCTTTTTATGCTAGAACCCCAATTAGCTGGTACTGAACCTAACCAACACATTGCAAGAACAGGCTTCCACTAAAATCAGGAAGCATTCTGATGTGTCCCCCTTGATACTTCCCAAACTCTTAAAACAGAAGTGCTTCTACACCCACAACACTGACAGCTCATTGTGAAATAATCAACAGCATTTACAACTTTAGTTAGTTAGGTATATAATGTTAAGAATTAAATAATCAGTTCATAATGGGATGCCATTAAATTCAATGCGATATTTACTAACACTTAAGAAGAGGAAGAGGCTTGAGGCAAGCTTCTGTCAGCTAACAAAACAGTAATTTAGATGTCAACTGACAATTATTTAATGTCCTCTTTTTTAATTAATAGCTCATGTCAGTTTCAAATGCCATCTTGGTGTAAGCTTGGTAAATTATGCCTAAAAATTTCATGCAAGTTTAATGTATTAATAAAAATGTCTGGGCACATTTAATACTAGCAGTATTTTGAGTTAACTGCAGTGCATGGCAGCCAGATTTATTTTGGCAGGAGACAAAAAAAAGAGACATACAGAGACAAGGAGAAGAATGGAGAGACAGAGAATGTTTACTGAAAAGGCAAAGGTACATATTTTAAACCTGCTGCAGTAGCAAAAAGGAATCTGTTGCCTCAACACATTCTGGGCAACAGAACACACCAAAACTCCTCATGCCACTCACTGGGTTCTACAGACCCCTATATAAATCACTCAGCAGGAGATCAGGTTTTAAATGCAATACACAAGTCATTCTGGTGGTTGATGGAGGAGAGAAAGAGCTCGGAAGGTGCATCAGCCAAGTGCCAAGCTTATCAATCATTTTTTCTTGCTACCCAAAGCAGCATCTAGATGTTCTCTTGTATTTTCTCACTTCTAAGGGACTGACTTCTCTTCCCTTGCTAGACTATGCTTAGGAAACACAAGGTACTCTTGAGAATCAGCATTCTTTGGGCAAATGGAAGCAGGCTTGGAAGATTATTGCACCTCGAAAGTCTCCAGTCTCCTTACTCTAAAAACAGCACCATGGATTGCATGAGATGAAATCATCCACTTGCAAAACATAAACATCAGAGACGAATGGCATGGCAAAGGGGCAATCACATGCAAGTTTGAATGCTCAGCTTCAGTTTCTTCCAATTTCCATAACTGTCTTAGCCTAAACATTTGAGCCAAGAACCATTTTCCTAGCATTTTGTTACGTTCAAGTCTGTAGCCAGCTGCACTGATGGGCAGATAGTGAACAGGACCTGATCTAAAAATTTCATATCATTCAAACAGGTTTAAAGTCAGATAGAAAGACAAATCTGTTTTGGAGAGGAGAGCAGTTCTTTGATGTAAATAGTCCAAACTGGTCTGTAATGCTGTGAATTACAGACTGCACCATTTGCCAAACAGGAAGCCAGTCAAGCAGGCGTAAGTCTTATCACTGATACTATCAGCTGCAAATGAGAGATGCAACCTGTCTAATCACTGGAGTCTGAGCTCAGAAATAAACTTAACTGGAGACCTAGTTTTGATGCTAGAGGTACTTGAGAAAGCCGTAAGTGTGTGTCCTTTGGAAAATGTGCCCAAAATTTACAAATCAAAATCCACACATATTGAAAGAAAAGAGATCTTGGCCTTGTCTGAACACATCATTGAAAGAGTGGTGCACAAGAAAAAAGGATCGTATTTTAGAAACACAACTTGCACAGGACACTGGGCATTGAAATGCATTACAGTGACTCAGATACTGCATCAGCTATTCACACGTAACACTATACATTCAGTCTGCAGCCAGGGAGTGATTCTGTCTCAGCCACTCTACTATCCATTGAAATTGTATCTGCTTAAGATGCAAGAACATACTGCTGCTCTACTATAGGCATGTTCAATGGCAAAAGTAATTGAAATAGCATGATGCCAAAAATAAATCTGCAAAGGAATTACCTTTATACAATTCCTAATCAGAGTAACGAAGACGTCTTTTCACAGAAGATTTTTACACAAAGAAAGCAGGAAACAGGGGCTGGTATTGGTTGTTTTAAGCCATGCTACAACTTTTGTGAGCTTTAATTACTTTCCAATGAAGTAATTCCCTCCTGTGTAAATACTCGGACTTGGAGACACGTTTTCTTTCACTGAACTGACTTTAAGAGGACATTTTTCCCAGCAGTAAGGTATCTCACTTTGCTGCCTGGAGAAACTGGAATGAGGCTAGTTCATTCTCCACGTTTCATTCAAGCTATGGGCTTCCTGCTAAGGCCACCATTAAGAAGTTAAGAGAATTTGTTTGGACACCTTTGCAGAGGAAGATGAAATCCATGACAATTTACACAGAATATGTGACAACTGAATTGTCTATCACCACAAAGTACTAACAAACATTACCAGCTGCAGCTATGGATATGAAGAAACACACATTTTCCTAGGCATAAACCTATGCCTGTCATATGCCCCAAGGAGATGGGCACTGTAGCCTCCTATCTTTACCTGTAAGATTGCAGACTCCACCTTCCAAGTTTCCTACTGCTTAAACATGCTCCCTCAGTTGCTACTAGTTGTCGCTTTATCTTTCTGATTCACGTCTTCCAACACATGGGATGCAAGTAACAAATACAGGCATAGCAAAGGAATTTGTTAAGCACAGTCACTACTATTCTGAGGAAAGCTTTAGAGTGTTACCAGTCTTACCAGAAGAGCAAGTCTTAGTATGGAATGGTTTGGAAAGGTGGCATAGTCTTTCATGTAGAGTCCCAGTTGCTTGGTCTCTTCCCAGCCTGGTCTTCGGACATGTAACAAGTAAAAACCCTCATCCAAAAGATGGTGACTAATGGAATGGAAGAGGCACAACTGCTATCAGAAGCCATCCAACACCACTGACACTTGATGTGGGCAGTCCTTCCTGGGGGGTCTCATATTTCTTCATTAGCAGAATAGTGCCTGGAACAGACGGAATCCTCCAAGTTGCTTTATAACACCAAACATAAAGAGCTTCAGCTGTCAGAAACTAAACCTGCCAGGAAGACACCCGGGAGAAGCCAGCTCACACTGCAGTGTGAATGGGCCTCCCTGGCACAACAATCACTTCATATAGGCCCACAAAAACATACCTCAGTGAATCCGCCCCAGCCTACCTGTTACCTCCCTTTCCCCACTCAGTTCAGTTTTGCCCTTGGTGTATCCAGCCATGGCATTCCTCCAGCCAGGCCATCCCTGCCATAGAAAAAAAAATTGTCTGGTTTGGAAAGAGCAAAGTTCAGCAGAGGAATATGGAAAAGCAAAGAAGAAAAAGCACTGGAGAATGTACCAAAAAGCTTCAAAGGCTGTCCAGCTTTCACCTGCCCATGACCATCACTGTAGCTGATGGAAATGGCAGAGGTCTGTTGCTTCCTAGTCCATTTATTCTCCCATATCCATTCTGGCCATCTTTCCCAGTGCCTCCTGAGCTTTCTTCAGCCCTTCTCTGTAGCCTACACCTATTTCTTCCCATTTGGAGGACTAGAAATGGTGGTGCCTATAAAGTGCAAAGTATGCCACAGCTCCCCCCCATACTTTGCAGACCACTGCTGTTGGACAGACTGACTACATCCTTGTCTTTGGTTGGGGCTGAGTGCAGCATTTGGCCTTGAGTCTTCATCTTTCACACTTCCATTCCTGTATGCCCCAACTATCTTTGGACTTGTGGAAGAGGCAAAACTGAGTTTCAGTGTTCTGGATCCTCCTTACAAGAGCTATAACCAATTCAAAGTAGCCTTCTCATGCATGGTCATAAAGCACCTTGAAACAATAGAAATGAAGCAAAGGGGGGAAAAAATAGCCATACCCTACATGCACCCCTGTTCTCTCTAAATCCCCAGTAATCCAGACAACTTCCTAGATTTCTTCAGTAATTCTCAGCTTCCTTAAAGCCACTGAGTTGCCTGCCTCTGTCTTTGTTCTCCTAAAACAAGCTTCCTTTTTCTTTTTCTCTTCCAGGAATATGAATAATTGTCATATTAAACTATGACAATCAGTGTCATCTTCTTGGATCTAGAGAAAACTGTCATGTAGATTCAGCAGAATCTTTGACACCTCTGGGGTGTATTCTCTTAACACTTCCCAGCTAAATCTTGTTTTCTCACTTTCCACTTCTTTTTCTCCAAGTAACCCTTTGCAAGGTCTTTCATTCTGCCAAATAATATTTTCTACATACAACCCAATCATCAGGTCAACATAAAGTTTTTGTAAGTTGTTGGAGGTTTACAAAGAAGGATAAACAAAGTCAGCAAAGACAGTTGGCCTCCTCCTTGATAAGCCTTGCAAAATCAGTCGAAAAGGTATCTTTCTGGTCTGCTTTGACTGTAGAGTCTCCCTTCACATTACCACCATGGCCAAGTATCAGTAGTGAATAACAACTGGGAGAATGAAGTGGAAGACAACTTGGAGGGCTACAGTCCTCTTCGTGAAGTGCTTTTGCATTTCTGCCTAAGAAGCAAATACCACCTGCACAAGATGAGCCTGGCCTTGCTGAGCAGGCCAGTTCCTTGCTGAGCACTGTAGGGATCAGTGGGTGGCTGATAGAATGATGGCTGCATTCACTGCCTTAGGTTTTCTCAGTATGCGTCTTGGGAACCAAGCTTAATGAAAAATCTTTAAAAGCTGCACAAATGCCATACTAATGCATGCTACTGCAAATAAACATAAGTATGAACAGAGATGGCCTAAACAGCTCCAAGCATGCTTGCGAAAAGTGGTAAAAAATGAGCAAAAGCTCTCAGCAGAAATAGCTGTCTCAATTCCTTGCACATATACATTTGCAGAAAAAAACCCTAAATACTCATTCTGTGTTGAGGCAATGGCCACCAGCAACTAGAGTTTTTCTGCCTGGTTCTGTCACTGCCAAACTTGCTCTACTGAACAACCTTGAACAAGTTACTTTGACTCAGGTTACCCTTTCCGTAAAATGAAATTGATCTTTATATCCCACACTTCAAAACCATGGGCATTAAGATTTGCACTGTGCTGGGGACACCAGCCTTTAAAAAGCAGTACTAAGACACTCTGTAGGCACTTTCAGGCCCCCAGTTCTTCTTAGCACCATTCCTGAATGGAGGGAATACGTCATATACAGACAAATACGCACACAGAGACAGTTTTTTTTATATATAGCCACACAGATATAGCCCAGACTGTTAGGTAAGATAAATTCATTAAACCCATTTCCAGGATACAGCATACTTCACTGATGCCAGCTACCAGCCTGATGGGCTGAGCCACACTTCTGGCTATTTTTTGCTCCTCCCTGGCCACCCTCCACATTTCCTAGGAGACCATCTGGCGTAGGATGCCTGTGCTCCCCTCAGATCTGGGGGCTGCATTTGTGGTTGACCTTTTCACAGCTGCCAAACAGCGAGGAATCCTTACCCTTCCTACCCCTCTGCACAACTGTTTGAGGCTAGTCTCTAAATCATTTGATTGTAAGAGTTGGTGCCAAACCTGCTGATTCAGGAGAATACTTTCCTGGTAATATTCATCACCTGTCAGAGGGAATTCCTTCCACAGACGTGGTGGTCTCTGCTGGCAAACTTGCTGGTGTCACTGATTCCTGCAATAAACAAATGACTCTACTTTTCCCTGGAGCTGCTGTGAGTCTGGATGAAAAACAAAAAAGAGAAATGTTTCTGGAATAGCACCCTTTTCACTCCTGTTAACAGACATCCAAGGTAACTCAAATATTAGGTGCCACTGAGCAGAGAATCTCCGGCTCCCAGGCAGCACCTGTCTGCCATCCAGACCAAGTAGCTTTATGTTGACTAGGGATTGCCAGGGAGGTGACAGCACGGGATTAGCTAGGAATGCAAGCTGCTGCCATAGCTAAAGGACAGCTTAAAAACAAAACAAAACAAAACAAAATGAGGCCTCCTGACACAAGGAACTCAGAGTTCAACAGCTTTTATCCAGGAAAAACAGTATCAAAACAGAATTCCTTTATATTCCAACTCACAGAATTTACTGTATCCCATTTAATTTCTAGGCAAGTTCACACTAAATATATGAAAAAGGAATCACTAATTTCAGATGGAACTTTTTTTCTGTGACTTCTCAGAAAATAAGATTGTTTATAGATCCTTTTTTAAGCACATGTATATAGTTGGCCAGATAAATTATTTCAGTTCCCCAACCTTTTACTCTCCAAGAGTTCTGCCTTGAACAACCTGTACTAGGTATTAACAAATCCAAAGTTTGTTTTTCTTCTGGTTGTTGCTTATAACCATCCATCTCCGTATTCCATGGGCACTTTACAGCCTGGTGTCAGAGAGCAAATAGCAAGCTGGAAGAAATGATCAGTGATGATGGCTTCTGCCTTACAGGCTGCAAATGCTTGGGGACTCATGGAGTATTTCTCATAGGTTCACAGAAGTTCATGAGCTTAGAGGCTTTCCATATGGGTTTAAATTTGCCTTAAAGGTACATCACAGAGGCCTACAGCTTCAATGGAAAATTAGTATGGACTTAAATGAAAAAAGACAGAAAATAGCTGATTTCCTGATACACTGAAAAGTAACTAGGTATGGGGTGGTTTTTTGTTTATTTGGTTGATTTTTTTCTTCATTAAAAACAACTGCTGCCCACTCTCAACTATGATTTATTACACAGACATTGAAATGCTTGTGCAGGCATAAGAGTGGTGGGGGACAGAGCTGGGAGCTGGAGACAAGTGCTGAAGAATAACTACCCCTTTATGTGGAAACAGTGTTTTTAAAGTGTTTGTGAACTGGTTCCTTTGAATGAGCTTCCATGACTCCCTGGAAGAGATCAAAGCATGGGACCAGTCTCCATCCAAGAGTGTTCCATCTCCGCAGACAATCGTGCCCAGCTTCCCCGGCCTCCTTGTGCAGCATGTTCTGATCAGGCAGTGGCACATCTCTACGGCCTTACAGAACTGGCCCTACCAAAAATCTATGTGGTATAACATAAAAATCATTTACAGAAATATCAGGCTGTTCAAGGACATCTGTCACAAGGGAAGCAGGAAAGTATTACAGCTGAGGTGCTGGGGAAGGCTTGACCATCCTTTTGTGCAGCAACTGGCATTGTCAACAGTGAGAAGGCTTCCTGAGAGCATCAGCAAGAAAGCCATTCTCTGTAGGTAACTTACCAATTACATTGGGCTAAATGGAGATGAGCATTGGCTTCCCATCCAGTCTCTTGTTTGTTCTTTCTGTATGCAGAGGATTGAGTTATTTAGGATTATACCACAGGCAGGACATCGCTTAGAAACAATACTGACAGACAATGCCCTTCCCAGTAGTTCCTCGCCACCTTCTCCTCAGATGCAGGCTGGGGAAGGGATCAAGTGAGCACCCCTGAACCTAATCCATTGCTGATTCATCCCAGTTATCTCAAATCACTTTGCACTGGCCTTGTTCTACATTAATCTGTTGTCACAGTCAGAAGAAGAGGAGAGAATTGTTATTCTTAATGGCTTCAGTTCCAGACAGGCAGAAATTTGCATAACTTGGCTCACAGGCTTAAATCTGTGTTATTTTATTTGAAGAAATTTTGACAAGTTCATAAGCTCACACCATATCAAGTCCCCTGATTATGTTTTGAAATGTCTCCCCTTTCTGGGAAAGGGCTGCCACAAACTGTTTGGAACAAGCTGAAAAGTATTGCTGCATAAACTTGACATCCTGGGTAACATCAGAGCTGTGTCGCTGTAAGAAATTTCTAATGTCTGTGAAGTGCCAGATACCAGTGCGGGCAAAAGAGCGCTGAGACAACCCCCAGGTACCTCCAGTGTGGTCACCAGGTTGCAGGCAAAGCGGGGTGGCAGGCAGGTACTGGTTAGGTACTGGCGAGCTTCCCTCCTTGCATTTCAGCAGACGCCTCTGGATGTCCTGGAAGCTCCCCAAGGACTGGGCAAGGCAGGCAGTGTGGAAATTTAGGTGTGAAAACACTGCAGGACAGTGCAGGCACTGCCACCTTATGGAGTTACGCTGACTTACCCCAGCCCCAAACTGGAGAAAGAAGTAAGTGAGGAAGTAGAGTAGAACAGAAAAAAATCCCTCTGATTCCTGCCTATATGTGCCTCACCATATGGTCTCCCATGGGTTGTATGACCAGTTCAAACTAGAAAGATGAGAATCAGGTCCTAACTCTTTCTTACAGGCACAGTAAGTGCAGTAAATTTCAAACGGACAGGAAATTTCAGCACAGCTTTCTAGAAAACGTTGGACGAAGTTCCTCTCAAGAGAGGGAGAAAAGACTGAGGGAAATGATAAGATGGATATGCCCCCCTGCCAAATCCACTGTGAGTTCTCTCTTTAGCAAAGTCACCAGAAAACTGCTTAAGTAGTATTAAAGGAAAGGGACTATGATGAATACTATTTCCCAGTAGAGTCATGAGATCTAATATATGTAAGTTGAAGGCTGCAAGGCAAGATCTTATTTCCAAACACTGACGCTAGATGGAGTAAAACTGAATAAAAGATTAAGAGCAGCAAAGAAAAGAATAAAGAAAAAAAGTTCCTGAATTTCCCCAGTTTCTAATGTGTTGCGTCTTCGAATGCTGATCTTCCATTATTGCTCTGAAAGTCACAATATCTCACTCTCTATACTTGACAGGTCAAACATGGGATCAAGCCAAAACAGGTAGGCTCTGGGGAAAGGGGGAGGCTGGTGGAGCAGGGAGGTGGAGTGACATTATTAGGCAGACAGAGAGAAGTTGTACATCCATGTAGGAAAAGGTTGCACAGCAATAAAGGCTGTGAGACTACCCTGACTTCATAGGGATAGCCCAGATCTGCCAGACACTCTACGTAGCCTAAGGCATGTAATTTAATTGCCTTGTCCTTCCCAGCTGTATAACTGGAATACCCTAACATAAGGCCCTGACACACTGCAAGATTATCTGTCCTATGCAGCTGCAATGCAACTCCCCCACATTAGCAGGTACTCCAAGTAATAAACTCTTAGAAAGATTCAGCCATAATATGGATCCAGGAACTGCTCAGCTGCTCTCCCTCATGTGGCAAGGCAATGCTGCGAAGCAGCCCAAATGTTGATAATCCAGAGTCTGCAAGAGTTATAGTAGGATTCTGCCCTAAATTGCATTGCTTGCTGCTAGTGGATTCCTACCTGGCACTGAAGAAGGCATCAGAAAGTCATTGTCATTTGTTCTGTTAATTCACTTAGGAAAAACAGATAACTTCGAAGATACAAAGATACATCTAGGAAAAGTTAAGTGCGAGGAACTTCATGAATGTAATTTCAGTGGCTCTATTAATAATTCTCTAGAATTCCTCTGATTTTTACATGTGTATCTCCTAGCTCAGCTTTCACAATGATGCTATGGATCACCTCAGGTAAAAGCAAAGCCAGCAAATTATTATTAACCTGTGATTTTTCTTTCTCTTCAGAGATGACATCGATGTATCAGGAAAACAAAGTACAAATGATCAATAAACCTTTTGCAATCAACAGTTACCTGTTCTGAGGATCAATAGAAATCTCTTGTGCACAAGCAGGAATCTCACCAATACCACTTCCTTTCTTTGTTCTTTAATTGAAAGACTGATTGATTGATTACAGGAAGAGCTTATAGTGCACGCTAACTTCAATCATCTGCACACAAAAAGCCTGCAATCCCCAACATCCCAAGTATGTATATGAAGGAAATGTATGAGAAAAATCAAATAGGTGAGCTCTGCTCATTAGTAGATCCTGTTTAGTCTGTGCTAAGTATATGATCGATTTCTAAAATCAATTAAAGGTATGAATACATTTCAGCAGCAGAATTCATGGTCACCACCATATTTCAAGATAAGTAAATAATGACTGAAGTAACTTGAAAATTCTTTTGACACTGAAGCAAAAAAAGGCTTCTCAGTTTTTTCAGGAAATACATGATTTGTATTAATAGAAAAACATTTCATTCACACTAAAGTTACACCTTCTTTAGCTCTAGGGCTAATGTCTTGTATAGCTGTAGGTGGTAGTTCTAATCTCAGCCTTTTAAATGAACCATAATTTAAAATTAAAAAATTCCTTTTTGAAATAATGGGGGTTTTTATGTTTTGTTTTTAGAACATTGAAATGAAAACAGTTTTGTATACTCAAAAAAAAAAAAAAAAGAGCAGCTTCTGGGCACCTGAAACAAAACATCAATGTCATCATTCTACAAACAAGCTAATCTGACACTTCCAAAATTCACCCACCCCTATTTTTTAGTATAAAACAATGCACTAAATTCAATCAGAATCTGTGAATAATCTCAGTCTCCCAGCCCCTTCGTTCTTGTTCTAGCCTTATATATTCTGTTGAACTTGATTTCATCAGAATTGCTTTGCCTGGCTCCAGTTATAGTGGGAGTGACAAGAATTAAAAACAGAGCTTTGTCTCAGAATATTTAGAATAGTTCAAATAATTTTAAATGGTTTAAACCCAAGTTACTTTGTAAACACATTCCAACCTTTATCAAAGCTGTGAGCCTGTAGCTTTGGCCTCAGTTCAGAAAATAATGCTATAGATTCTGTTTTGTTTAATCCAATTCTTTCAAGAATGCTGTATTACAACAGACATTTTCATCGCAAGGTGTGAGAAAAGAGGGAAGATTAAAACTGTTTCAGGCCAGGCTTTCCTTTCAGCTTGTGAAAACAGGGCAGCAAATGCCAGCTGTGGGAGCTTTGGCTGGGACCAATACCACACTGGGCATCCCCTGCTATTCCTACAGCTCCTCTCAGGAAACCCAGCAGGACTCAAAAGGATTGAGAGCCTCAGGTAGATGTCACACATAGCATCAAGTAATGTCACAATATTTCACAGGCATAGCTGTTACGTCGTAATATTACAGGATGACTCCAAGCAGGATGTTACACTATCTTATTGCAATTTAAAAACCCCACTATCCAGATCCAAAGAACACGAACTGTAAATAGATTGTATCTTCCTAAACTTTAGGCTAAGGCCAATGTCTACAGACATATGGATTTGGTTTAATCTCTCATCTAACATACGTTCCTAAAGTTAACTTTTAAACCAGTGTTTGCTGTCAGTTATGCCATGTGGCAGATCATAATAAATAAAGTTCTTTCCGGTTTTTCACTACTGTAATGTAACTGAAGTCATCCAACTTAAAAACAAAAAAATAAAGAAGCATCCAATCTAGAAATTCTGTGTATTATTAAGAAATATCACTCAAAAAAATCATGGAAACTAGGGCCTCCCATCCAATAATCAACTTTCAGACCCCCCAGAGCTGATATGCTGAGTCAGGGACTTAGAGTCAACACACTGTTGGATCGTGAAAGAAGATATATCAGAATTTTGTTTCTCTGAAGAATAAGATAGTGTATTACTTGTAACTGTAACTGAAAGGATTTGAATGTGGTTTTGTTCTGACCTTAGCAAAGCAGGTAATTTTCCAAATCTGCAAAGAAAACTGGATGGTATTTTTTCTGCACATTTTGAACAACAAAATGTAAGGTTTATTTTCAGAGAAAATTAATATATTTCCCTGGATTCCTTGGTGTCTGTTACCTAGGTCAGTCACGCTGCAGTTCATTAGCAGCATTTGCTAACAGATAAACTAAATCAGTAATGTGATACTTGTAAGTAATTGTGTATGTGTACATGTGTAAGTGAATAAACCATCTTGTAAGGTATTTGTTAATTGATTTGCTTCCTTTAGTACCATTTTAATTAAGACTTGGAACAGAAGAGAGCATGTGGTCAGGGAGGGAAGCTATTACCTTCCCTTATTTGTGTGAACAAATGTTTCTTTCACATCATTTCAATACACTATGGGAAATAAAGATGAAAATAAACCAAAAATGGTAAGCTACAAGCAGTAGAAGAGAAAAGCCTGGAGAATTAAGGTTAGTAATCTTCATCGAGCAAATGTAGTGGGGTGGTGAATAGATCATGAATTCCCAAAAACTTGGTGTGTGCCTTGGCTCGCTGGGTGTGCGAAAAGCATAGGCAGCACTGAGACAGACAGCTGAGGACAAGGGACCCCCAGAGTTGCTGGTTTTGCCCATTTCTACAACCGGTTTTACTGACACTGCTTGCAGCATCAGTAGCTCCTGAATTTGGGCCAAGTAGCACAGCACTGCTTGGAAATAATCAGTGAAGAAAAACTAGATGAAAAGGCAGCATTTTGGAGGCATTCAATCAAAAGACAAAAGACACTGTTAGCTTCACTAATTCTTGATCAAGGATGCAACCCTGGCAGTCCACAACCAGCACAATAGACATCTGCTCTCGCCTATTTCACTGTCCAGCACAGGTTACGCTGGCCCATGCTGTGCACTTCGAGCTCTCCCTGAGCTTGCTGGCATTCCCTTGAATGGATAACAGTGGGAAGGGCTTTGGAGTCGGCATTTGGACACATGCCCCAGTTATGTCATGCTGGACCTACCGTCTCCTCATGGCAGATGCACAGCAACATAATGATGCTTGTGAATAGAGTTATTCAGAGGAGGAGACAGTTGTGGACACAAGAAGTGAGCTAAGAGGTGCATACACAACATTCATTTCTAAAGTAACGATGCAGCACTGGCTTTGATTACAATGCATGTGCCACAACAACAGTGGGATCATTCAGGTCAAATCCTGCTGTCAGATGCATTGGTGCAAATCAAGACTAACTGGAGGAGTCACACAGCTTGGCACAGCACTCATTCACATGGTAATAAATCAGACAAAAATCCACGGGACTCAGTACAACTGCATGGGTAGAAAAAAAGTGCCTGTGGGAGAAGTCCTGTAAATCAGACCTCACTAATATTAATCAGCTCTGAGCAGTGTGAAGAAGAGTCTGATTCAGCTCCTTCCAAACAGAATGAATGGCAAATGTAATAGTCAAAGTAGTTGCAACTTGAATCTTTCTTGGCCTCTCTAGTGTCCGTAAAGGAAATATCAGGTCACTTTTGTCAAGAGTATTTTCTTTTTGTTTCTTATAACTGCACTTAATCAAATACAAAAGACTAAGACTATCAAAAATTATTTGACTCACAAACCAATAATGGGGAAAAAAAGCAAAGTACCTGCCTAGCAAACCTGATAAAGAAAGGATGTTTATACTATACAAATAAGATCTATAGAGGCTTCACACTTCTAAAAATCACACTCGTTACACACAGGGAATATTAGAATAGACAGCCTACACCTGACCGAAGTCTATCTCCTCCAATAGCCTCTTTGCCACATGAGCTAATAGCAAGCACCTAGATGAAGTCTAAAAGTATTGCTAGCATACGTCAATGCTCTCCTAGAAGACCCCACTGCCCTCCAGCAAGCTTCTGCTTAGTGTCACTAAGCCAGAAGTGTTCCTGTTGAATTTATTTATATCCTGATGTGTTTTCTTCCATAGTCAGAAGTGGCTTATTCCACAGATACTTATATTTATACATTAAAAAAAATAAATCACAAAAGCCTTTGCCCTCCCTGTCACTACATCAGTGAATTTACATGGTGACTACTAATACAGTATGAAAGCAATTCATATATTCCTAAGAAGGCACATCTGTCTCATTTCTTTATGGAGAGGGGAAATAAGAAATGGAGCAGTGCAACTGCTGCACCAAAGGCCAATGTTAGGATCAGCAGAGCAGAGAATATAGACATTGCTTTCCAAATTCAATGTGGGTGACCTAATCATTAGACCATCATTCTTCTTTACTGCAGCCTTCAACAAAAATGTTGGTTTTGGAATGGTTAGGTGTTAAGTATTTCACTTTATTGAACATATATGGTCTCAATTCTCATATTTCAGGCTTTAACCCCTAGAAGAACCTTGTGCTTTCACTCACAACTGTGTTAAACAGGATCCTCAGCAAAGTCAGTGACATTACGCTGGGCTTGAATACTGTGTGGACTAATAACAAGCTCAAATGAGTCACAGGCAAACTGGCACACTGCACACATTCTGTTTCCTGAATTCAGTTGTAAAACGTGTTCCCCATTGCTGTAATCCAAGCAGTGCTTGCAGGAGGCTAGTGATGTTTCATTTGCATCCCTCACACCATTGTTAATGGCAGTCTGTCCTGGTGCAGACAATCCACAAGGCCTTTCTTTCCTTTACAGATGAGATTTTACTTCAGTGCTATCAGAAATCTTCCTGAGTCAATGGGCAATTAAAATAATTATATTTAATCATATTCTTCAATTACTCCACAGTACTGAGGGAGGACTCACAGGGCTGGGACCAGATGCAAACATATTCTGTTGTGATTAAAACTGGCTGAAATGCTCCAATGAATTTAAAACACTGACTATTCACCCCTTTAGGGAACAATAATCCATGTATGTTTAAAGCTACTTGATATTTAAGCTTGTTAGGGTGACACCAGGGAAGAAACAGAAACCTGTAGTGAGTGCAAAGGGCTCCTGCAGGGATGCCTTCAAAGGAGCTGCTACCTCAAAATACATACAAAACACGAAACAGCTACTTAGAAGAAAAGGCTGCTTTCTATTCGCAGAATGGGCAGTGCTAACAGCAATTGGTAAAGAAACCATGAAGGCTGGGCAGGTGAATTTGCCCCTCACACATTGGCTATCTCCAACAGTTTGGGACTTTGCTATTCCACCCTAGGTCCCTCTTTGGGAAGCTATTGGAATCTTTCCGTACTGGGTCAGGCCCCTGACCTCAGGTCTACAGGTTCCCAGCTGTTTCCCAGCTGTTTCCTTTGGGCCAGTCCCTCACCACAGGGCGTCCTGGTGTGAGAAGCTGACTGGATGCATTTGGTATGGGACTGGGGACAGTAGCAGGTTCGCGGGGACTTGGCTGGGGATGCCTGAGAAATTGCTTTTTCAGATGAGCAATCTGATGATATAAAGGAGTATCAAATACAAGAGACAATTAACTTATTTTGGGAGGGGAGAAAAAGTGGTTGCACAGGAAAGGCAGGATATGCGAACTTACAATTGCCTCAAATCACTGCTTTAGCAGAGTCAGGAACAAGAGAAAAAAGAGTGCTGCCAACAGTCATTATTTAACTTGAAGTTTTGCACTGTCAGATATTCTACTTGAGACACTAGGTCTTCAAATCATGTGGCAGTGGCAATCCCCACTTTAATTTAAAATATACCTTGCTCTTGATGCTGTAGGGAACAGTTAGAAGCTCTGATCTCTGCTACATCATGAAGGCTCAGAAACTGGGAGATCAATACTCCTAATTAAAAAACCCCAAAATCTCTAAACTGTAAGGATTATTTTGAGCGTGCTTATAGATTCTTGAATTCTCAGAGTTGTGAACACAAGCTTAGTACACAAGAGGCCCATACCTGCATTCTGCTCAAAAAGCAGTTCTTTCCCTGTGACATACACCAAGTCCAAGAAGTTCCTGGCTTAGAGAGGCCAAAAGTCTAGCCCTGCATCTGCTCTCAAAATTACTCCAAGATGTAGTGGAGGAAAAGCCCAGAAGAAATAAACTGCACATTGCTGGGAACTCAAGTGCAAATGATTTCTACTAAAGCCTGGCAGAAGCGAGTTAGAGGTGTAGACTATATGAAAAGTATGTATTGGCTTTTAAATGTAAATATTATGTATACCTAACTATAAGCAGTGCCAGTAGTAGTGAGTTTGCCCATCTCCATTCTCTTCCTGCCCACTATATCGAGACCCCTCTTAACTTACCCAACAAGACCACTGCCTCAGTCCTGCATCCCCTGCATAGAAATTCCTACAGCCAGTTTCCCTGAGTACTATCATCCAGATACCAATGCAGCACATTAATAAATAATTCATATCTAATTCATAACATTTTCCTAATAATGCTAATGAGACAACTCAAATCTAGTTGCTGTTAAGTAGCATGATCTACACATACAAGAGCGTGAAAATAGAAAATAATTCTCAAGCCCACGTCATATAACATCGACAAAACCAATAAACTTTTCATTCAATTCTACGCAGGCAACATTGTACACAGAGTTCATATATGAAGGTCAACTTTTGACACCCCTGTCCTGTGCTTTTCGTGAAGTAGACTGGAAGACACTCAGATCAGATGAGACACTAAGAAGAGGAGGAGCAATAGGCCTTATTTATCACCTCAGCAGCAGCCACATCCCCGGTCTGTGCGCAGATGGAGCAATCTGCAGCTTGGTGCACCAGCACACATCCCACTCTTGCTTTTCTCTCCTCATTGCTGGAGCTTTCAGCTTGAGCCGTAACAGAACTATGGCCCAGCCACATGCAGTAAAATTGCGTCGTGTCAGTGCATACACTGGAGCCTTCTCCTAAAGAAGCATAGACTTGCACAGTGTAGTCCCTTAGGTACACCATGTTGAAGAGCTTAGACACATTTTGCTCTCAGCCAAGCACAGCTACAACTGATTTTAATTTCTCCATTGAGCTTAATGGGAACAATATGATGCTGTGCCTGGACCTTCTATGTAAGCCATAAATGCCCTCCCACCATGACTAAGGAAAAACAGAAAATTCATCTAATGTCCTTGATTTACTATGATACAGTAAGTAGAAATCGGTCATTAGCATAGAAGCATGTGGTTTTTCAGGTATCCTTCTTGGGGAGGTGATGCTATTGATCTGAATCAGGCTGAGTCTTAGAGCATGTGGGAGAAAGGAGCAAAGGGTAGCTTGACCGCAGCATGGCTTGTCTGCAAAGGAGCAAGGAGACCACACAAGGGTCATGGTGAATCCAGAAGCGGTACCAAGCCACAAACCAAGTAATAGCTGCTAGTTCTCTGCTCCCAAGCCTTCCTACTGACTTATCTATTTTCTCCTCCTGCGTAATTTGTCATAATCTCTACCTCGTCAGGCCAATTAATCATGCTTCAGAAAAAATGAGATTTCTCTCAAGGAGATTATCTGTCTCTGACAAACAAGGGATAATTCAATTAGCTTTTTTTTCTGAACATTTATTAACTAGTTTTGGTAAATTAGTCCTTTTTGTAATTTAGCTATAATTTAGGAAGATTTAATATGTCATTAGGCACACCAAATTCTGTGTTAATATAACATTATGGCTGAGATTTTAATTGCCCCCGAGTCAGGAACTGTATACATAAATGGCTTGATTCCCACATGGAAGAGGCTAATAGGAAGTACACAGGACTCCACAAAATTTCTCCTTAAAATCCCTTCTTCTGTGAGTTAAGCACATGCTTAAGGACTCTGGAGAATAGGAGGTTTTCTCTGACTTGGATAGGAACTCTAAGAAGTCAATGAGAAAAAAGAAATATTTACATATTTATTTTCAGAGTTTCTACATACCATGAAATTTATAGTATACATGGATTTAACTCTTCTCACAGTTCTCAAAGTTCCTATTTTCTACATTGCAATTACCTGAGAAAATCCTAGTATCTAACAGTAGTTCCTGACTGTGGCCTGTCAGAGAATTCCTTCTCTGATTCATTCCGGACTATGGTTTTTAGTCCTTTTGGACACTGCCAACTGATACTAATGTAATGGCATTAAAGAAGTCGATGCAACTTCATACTGAGAGTAAAAATCAACCTCTTTCTTGCTGGGGGGAAATAAAGAGAAAACCAAAGCTATCGAGTTGTGTGGATTTTAAAAGGCATAACAGCAGAAGCAGATCCAGTTTTAAAGCAATGTTAATTATTTTACCATAGCAGGGTCATAGAGACTTTGTCTAAACTGAAAGTGAAGAGTCAGTTTAAGCAGACTAATCCCTACACACTGCTGGCTGCAGCCCAACTGTAGTATGGATTCAGAATATTGTAACTGGCCACAGGAACAACAGAACTCAGGGTACTTCCTAGCACACCCCGTAGTAACCTTATCACGTCAGATCCTTTGAGGATTCATGTCTGACAGTATGAATCCACCATAAAGTGCTAAGATTTGGAGAATCTTTTCTTTCCAAGAATTTTGGAGCTCAGGCTAAGGCAGCCTTCTCCCACTGTTTGAATAGATTGGCCAGTTTCTATCACAACTCAATAGAAGGGCAGAATCCTCCAAAGACACTTACATTCCAGTATGTTTACGAAGACGAGCAGCTAGAAAAAGACCTTATTAGTAATCTCTACAATGTAGATCCTAGTGCCTAAAAAGACACAAAACCCCATCTGAAGCTTTTCCCAAGGCTGGGGCACTCTCTAGATCTCTCTTTACAGATTACCTGACACCTAATATTAGCCACAGCCTTATTTAGCTAATGTCAACCAAGTATATAACACAAATCTGTTCGGAAGCAGATTTCATCAGTTCTGCTGCTCACAAGATGTATCTGCTTACAGTTGAAATACACACCTTCCAGCAGAAGTAAGCAGGAAAATGACCACAATTAAAGACAAGCCAGTTCAGCCCATCATAGTGACACAGCAATTAACTGCCAGCTCTGTGGTAAACCACATTTAAGAAAACAGAAAGGTTTTTATCACAGGCAGCTGCCTATCTGACTCTCACCTAGAATGACTGGTACACATTTACAGCTGAGTTGGTGAATAAAAGCTTCAAAGCAGAAAGATCTGTCTTGAAACCAGTCATCACAAGCACAAGGGAGCTTTACCTTTGGCAAAAAGCCAGATGTTGTAACCACTCTGGCATCACACCTTCATTTAGGGAAAATAAGAACTTCCGTTAATTTTATTTTATGGCTAAGATAGTCCAGAAGTCATTAGATGCCATGCTGTTCACTAGTTTAAAGCCATAAATTTATACATTAAATAAATTGTATGAAACTGAGGCTTTTTAATGAGTTATTTCAAGTGGCAATAGAAGGCATGATTCTGCACTCAGCTATACACCAAAAAAGACTGGGAGTAACTCGATGGAATGGCTGCAGGAAAGAGCAGTTCAGACAAAAAGAGAAAACAGCCCATGTATTTTTTAATTTAAAATATTCCTATATTTAACTACAACCCTAAACTTAGTAATTATTACCATTAAGGGATTTATTAGGCAAGCATTGCTCTGGAGAAAGCCCAGCTGACCTCAGTGGGAATTTTGCCCAAGTAAACTTCCCATTGGTGTATGCAATACTACTTGTATGCTCATAATCATGAGCATTAGCAGAGACCAGACCCATATCTGAAAACTATTTCATTAGCTCTCAAAGGTATCATTAGCAGCAGAGGTGAAGCTTTAAAAACTATTGGGACAGATTCCCTCTGTCCCTTTTTGGTCTGTACAGTGTCCATTAACGCTCTGCAAACAGCTGGGAGGAATTCACAGCTCTGGGCTGCAGGCTGCATTAAGCTCCTTTAATGCTGTTGTGGGGCATAGAGAAGAGGGGTGGAAAAGTAAATATCCCTGCGAAAAAGGAGTGTTCACAGCATGTGTGGAGCTGTACCTTTAAAAAGTGGTGGTTTGACACAATCGAAATGTTCATTTTGATGGAGGTTCATGCAGAGCAATGCTGACATGTTTGGACATCACATTTACAGTCTGTCAGACTCCCAGACTTGGCATTATCTCAGGACAAAGTACGGTATTGGGGGAGAATCAAACTGTTCTGCAGGAATGAATAATGGAGTGGGTAAACTTCCTACTAGTGAAAAAACCCTTAGAGAAGACCTGCACAGTTTCTGCAGCTACAAACAATGAATGCTATCAGAAGGATACTAGGCAGAAAGTCAGTTTATTTCTGATAAAAGTTGGATCTCAAATGCTTGAGGTTTTTAATAGCTTTTAATTAAGACAGCCAAGAGGTTCACAATGAAAATGGATTGCAGAATCTTAAGGAGGACTTCATTCCATGCAAAAAGGGAACAAGATTTTTTAATACAGGGGGAATGGAAAGTATAAGAAGAGTTTGTAACAAACCTAAGACTGGAAAGATTAATATTTTTTTCTGGAGGGAGGAGAAAGGGAGTTAGAGAGGATGGGAATTGTCTAACCAGGACCCTGATAAGAGAACAGTTCTTCACTGGTGTTAAGACACACCCACGGAGTGAAGTCAGAGGCAGGCTCATGAAAGACCTAGAAATAAACTCTGGCAAAACATCTGGAATCTGCCAAGCAAAGGAAGTCACCCAGACTCAGCTGAAGCTTACAGAGTGCAGGCTGCTCTGATACTGTGGCCATGATAGTATACAGAAAACATCGTAAGTAAAGAAATCAAGACAGAACCCGTCCGTGGAGCTCCAAGTTGGAAACAACGGTACGTGACTCATCACACGAGCCAAAACCATGCCCAGATTCTACAACTACGTGAGAGCCATAATTACTGACAAGGTGGCAGGCAAGGCCTGGCAAGTTCAACGATGGCAACACCAACACTGCAACTTCTGGGGAAGTCTGGACAGTGTGGCTACAAAACATGATTTGGCTGCCAACTGTGGGATGCTTGCTAATTTTCTCTCTGACGTGCAAGCCAATGTGATGCCAGGAACAGCTGTATCACCACTATACTGAGGATAAAATAGGTCAAAGGCAAAGACCATTAAAGAACTATGAGAATTAGATGTACAGGCAGTGAACAAACTGGAAACAAGACAATTTTCTAAGACTTGGTGAAGAAGGAAAATCTTATTGCTGATCTTGACATAGTAACTCTGACCAAGACTGAGCACAGAAGAAGGAGTGACCAAAACAATTCAAAAAAGGCTTTAGGGACACCTTTCAGGAAATAAAGAAGCTCTCAAAGAGTGCTGAAAGCTCTGGAAGAACACAATTACTCGAAGACACAGGCCCCCCAGGAAAGCTACCCTTCTCCTAAAGAGGAGATAAGCTTAGGCCTGTTCCTCTGGGAAGGCAGGGAAGAAATATCAGTCCAGTTGTTGAACATCTGTTCTGGCTGCTGTAGGTGACAAACCAGACAATTCATGGAAAGCCAGGAACACCCTGACAACAAATGCTGATATAAGCAAAATCAAAGTATAGCTCAGGGTATTATAATTTTTTAAGTTTAAATTTTAAATGTGCTTTTGCACATTTTATTAATCCACAGAATGTGCAGCATTTAAAAATGGAAATATCATAGCCAGAAAGAACTACAGATGTTAGTAATTAGTGGCACGTTACTCACATCTCATTGTAAAACAGATGTGTGCATTATTTTAATTATAATGACTAATATAACATATGTCTTTGACATATATAAGCATAATGTTTTCTGTGAGTCAGTGCTTTAAGTATGGTTTTGATTTTATTTACTTTCCTAAGTTCAGTGTCAGAGAAGGAAAGTGTATTTGTTACATGCAGATCAAAAAAAGCAGAGAAAGTCTCTGTATTATTGAAACCTGTGTTTTGACTGTATGCATTTGCAACTGGTAAGTGGAATGTTATGATCTCCAGCTTCATTCAAATTACTTCTTTTTAATGATAATATTTCCTTACCCCGAGGCTACACCACAAACAATTATGGAACATTTTGGAGCCTGCATGGTGTGCTATTACTTTTAAAAGATAGTATCCTGCTTCCTTTTTTTCCCT
>NW_009925097.1:110572-119233 GCF_000696875.1 Nestor notabilis
TTAGAGCAATGTCCAAATACACTCCTTTTTGAAAATTACTTGCATATGCCATGGCTTTTATCATGGTCATTTAGCACTGTGGTCATCTACTGTACAGCTAGCTTTTCAGTCAAATTGTTGACTGCCTTTGCACTGACAGTCAGAGAGAAATCTGTATAAAAAACCCCAAACAGACCTCAACAGCAGAATCCCCAGCAGACATTCAACAAGGTATTAATAAACCCGATGTGCCATTCAAGCAGAATTTAGATGCTTTCACCCACCTATCTTATTTAATTTTAGAGGTTGCCTATGTTCAGATACAGACTTCTCTAAAAGATCAGCATGATGATTGTGAGTCCCAGAGAAGGAGCTGAGTCCTCTTTTCCATTTGTGCATTTGTGTCTCTCCTCAGCCACTAAGGCACACACAAACCTTTGAGACTCTCCATTAGCCTGTTGAAGCCAACCCCAAATGTGGGACACCCGCTCTCAGCGTTGCTGTTGTAACCTTTGCTGGCAATTTCCCTGAAGTTTTCAATATCTGCCCATTTTAAAATTTCACATGTTGATGTTCATATTGCCTCTGCCATTGCACTCAGCCACTGCTTATTGTCACTCTCCATCATCAATCCCCACCATAACCTTCTGCTCCTATTATTAATGACTTTTGACAGACTTCAGCTATCAGATTAGAAATGTTCTATGCATAGCCTCTCTAAAAGAATTTATTTGCATTTATTTATTTTTAACTGAGTAAATATTAGTCATCCATTTGAAGAAAAAAAGAACTAAACACAACAGGGAGCTTTGCGAACATCTGACTTAAAATCAACGCAATAAACTTTTAATACCTTAATAGGTGAGAAAGATCATTTATCATGCTTCCAGGGCACAATCTTGAGTTCAAAGCTGTCTTGGCCAAGTCAGAGAGAATCATTCATACAGGTTTCCATCATTTAGAAAGTGCAGAGGATAAACCAGTTTTTGAACTTGCACAGAGGAGTTTAACGGATGCTCACTTGTAATTCTGCCCACGTCCCTACTGCCCTGCACAGACTATTGTTCCACGTAGCCATGGAGCCAGCAAATCAGACTGGACACAGCCAAAAAGAATCTGGCTGCTAATTCACCTCATCAAATCACTAATTGTAATGGGTCAGGACCTCCCCTCTTCCATCAAACAATGCAAATAATTTGGTGCCTTTCTAAGGCCTGCTGTTGAAGCACTCGTCTTCTCCCTGCTTTAGGAGATAAATGAGGAACTTTGCCTATTGCCTTCTCATGTAAGGAAAGGAATGCAGGAAAAAAAATCAGATTTTTCTTTTTTATAATAAGTAGTGCAAATTTGAGAGTTTATACAAGGTAACTTTTCAGACAGAAAAAAAATAGAAGCTAATTTTGTGATACAGCAACCCTACATTTTATCCACGTGGCCACAACACTGCTGGGAAAAATGTCTATGTTTGGTTAAAGGATGCATCCAAGCATACGGTATGTACGGTATGCAAGATGTGGCTTCTTCCACATTCTCTGCAAAGAATCATTTAACAACTGGCACCTGAACTTCTGTACTTTAAAAAATAACAGTCAAAGCATTTCTTTTGCTCCTTATTTTTACCTTTAAAGGAAATAAGATGAAGAACACAATATTTGGCACCTGACAGGTACTCAAGGGAGATGCCTTTAACTTGCTACAGTATCAGCCTATTTTTCACTGCTGGATATTTGGGTGGATATGTGTTCATTATTTCACTGTTAAGCAGGAAATGTAGTCACTTGTCTTATCCATAACTCCTCCTGAAGCTTAGAGATCAAAGTTCGACCACTACCCAACCCTATATAGCATACAAAATATGACTGGAGCTTACTGGTTAAAATGTGTCTGGTAAAGACCTTTACTCAAAGAATCCCTTAAGAAATGATAGGGTTTTACTTCTGGTTTTAAGTTTAAAGAATCTGTGTTTGAGTTAGTGTCTGCCAAAGTGTGGTGACACCATTCCTGACAACAGAGCAAAAGGCAATCACATCTTCCAGGGACATTCCTGAGGTTAGGGAAGGATTCCCTGCTTTTCTGACAACAAATTCTAAGCTGTGGGTATGTGTGTGGGTACTTTGTTTCCAGCCTGGAATGTTTTAAAAAATGCAAAACACAGAGATGCAAGATTTATGATCTGAACTTAAGAAAAGCAGAAACAGAAGAAAATCTTGGGGGACATGGTAGAAAATGGAGATAAAAGGGCAAGATGTTATCTGTGTCTGAGTAGGGCAAAGTACATCAGAGTCAAAATACTATTCCTTGGGATGTGAAGACCTTAAATGTCTTTTCTGTGGTATGTTTATGGATTTCTACTAAAGGAGAAAAGGAAAAGTATCAAAGAAAACAATGCTAGAAGAGCTCTTCGGGTCTGTCTTAGTCCAACATCCTTCTGAAAAGCTGACCAGGTATACTTAGACAATGTCTGATAAATATTTGTCTAATCTGCAGTTAAAAACTTAAAATGAGATGTTTCCCTATTCCAGCCCTCAACTAACTTCATAGTTAGGAAACATTTTCTAATATCTATTCTTCCTTCCTTAAATTTAGATCCACTGTTTCTCATTCTACTGTCAGTGGACATAGATGGTTGTTTATTCCTTCTCTTTGCAAAAACCTTACAGTACCTGGAGATTTACTGTGCTTCCCAGGCCGCACTGAGCAATCCCAGCTTTTCAGTGTTCCCTCACAGGCTGTGTTTTCTAGAGGTGTGATCTTCCTTGCTGAGCTCTTCTGTGGGGTCTCTCCAGTTGGCGCATACGTTTTTTCAAGTTTGTAGTTGCTTTCCAGCTGTGAACTTCAGCTCTTTCCAGCGCTGAGTTAGGAGTTTGTAAAGTGCAGATAGTAATCTGGTTCTATATGTTAGAATTAGTACAAGTTTCACAGTCCAAACAGACTTCCTGGAGAAGGCAGGTTCTGCAAATATCATAGCTCTGCAGAAAGAGATAACTGATGTATAGGAATGTATAACTAATGTATAGGAATAAAGAGATAACTAATAAAGAGATAACTAATGTATAGAAATAAAGCATGTAATATCAGTTAAGAGCAATACCTGAGCAGTTTTGATTCATATCTTGCTCACATCTTCACCTTAATTCACTTTCATCCAAACCAGGAATTCCACAACTATCATTTCTCTGCTTGGACACTACCTTCATCTTTCTTTTCAATCCATGTAGCTGGGTAAAGGCAGATCAGAAATACCAAATGCAGGCAAAAGGTGCATTTCTTGTAATATTTCTGGCCTGAGCAGGAGCAGGTAGGTGCAACAACTTTATACGGAAGCCTTTATTTTTAAGATACATCCAGGCTAAATTTGCTGATTCGGAAAAATTTTTGAAGAAATGTTTGAAAACTGAAGACAATAAATCCAAACATAATCAGGCAACTGCTAGACAATACCACTATACCTTCTGATACTAGTTCACTGCTTTTGTAGTGTGACTTTTCATGAGCCAAGTAGTGCCAACTGACAGCAGCGGCTGTTTGACTGTACCTGTGCGGTCTCAGTGATTCTTTCATGATCACTGTAGAAAATTCTTCCTCTGTAATCACTAAGCTTTATTCCTATGAAGGAATAAAGCTTATTCTTATCTAGTGGGATCCATGGAGCCACCCTAATCAGGGAGGAGGGATACACTAGAAAACTTCTGTCCTTTCAGCCCAGAATGAAGTGACAAAGGCACACATAATGTGATTGGGTCTGGTCAGTGATGGTCTGAGACACAATGTCTTGCTGAGGCAGTGAGTAATGAAGCTGAAATTCTCCTGGGAACACAGTATTGTGGTATTGTGTGTTTGCCCTGACCATACTACACTTGCTATCAACCACTGCCAGAAAGAGGGCACTGAGCTAGGTGGATCTTTGCTCTTTCCCAGTAAAGTCATTCTAACATGTCCTGTTGACAAGCAGGCAGTGAGGCATCTCTTAGACTGAAGATCCAGAGACAAATTATTGACATGAAGTTTTAAATATGATGCCAGCAAAGGCTATGTGAAGAGCACAGAGTAAGATGTAATCAGGTTTCGACTCTTGCACAAACGTAAGAATGCAGAAAGGACTCATGACACTCTTGCAAAACATCCACAAATGTCTTTCCCCCACCTCCCCTCCCCCCCCGGATTATTAGTGCCCTGAAAATTGGAAACATCAAACTTGAAGCAAGAGCTAAGAAAAACATCATAAATCCTCTGTGATTTTATGTAGTCCCAAACATAATCATAAAAGTAGTAACAAAAGCAAGTTTCCCAAACTAAAAAAATGTGCTCTGATTTGAAGAAAGAGAAAATGGAAAAATAACATTGCAGCATCAATAGTAAGGATTTCACCTATTCAGGAAAGTATGGCTGCATCACATGAAACTTCAGGTCCTACCCAGACTGATAAGTATCTTTCACAACCCTGAAAGGAAAAGGAAAAGAGAAAGGAGGAAGGACACCACACATTGTGGGAAAGGATACTTTCAGTACCACTATCACCCTATCTAGCAACTTGCCAATCAGTCAGAAATAAATGGCAACAAGTAAACTAGCATCTAAGCCCCAAACGCACTGTAAATGTTACATGATATTCAGACACCAAAAAAAGCATAATGCTTACATTTTGGAAGCTTTTATGTAGTGTCTTTCCCATTGATGTGGAGCTGGATCCACAAGACAGCATTTCCCACATATCAGTCCACAGAATAGCCATGGAAGAATACCAGGGTATAGTTTTTAATCCTAAAACACAAGTTCTGCACTGCTACAGTTTGAAGATATTTTTTCTCATCCAAGGGATGGGAAAGTTTGGATACAGATCTAAACACTTGGCAACATGGAATTGGTTTGGATTTTATTCATCTCTAATCACTGAACATTCATTTGTAATCAGGATTCCTTGGATCATGGGAGCTACCAGCTGCTGGATTCTGAAGAAGACCTGGCCATAACTCATGTCTCCATAATAAGCTTCAGGTAGGCTGGTAGCATCTGAAGTGTGGGAGGGTGATAAGCTGTAGCTGCCCTGATCAGTCCAGGTGAAGTTCAGAGAGATAGTTTATCGCTGCAGGTGCATAGCAAACTCCCATACATCACCCAGAAGAAACATAACTCTCCTTAACAATATATCAGGTATGAAAGCAGGTGATCAACCCACCCTAGTCCACCTACACACAGTGAGATTTGTGATGTTGTGGAGACATTGTGGGCTAGAGCACAGCCAAAGCAGCCCTGTGTGAGTTGCAGTGGATGCTACTATATGCCGCTGCTGCAGTGCAATACTGCTGTAAGGGCAAGCCACAGCTGTGCTCACTGGAATCCTACAGGAGACAGATTTGGAGATGCTAGTAAGACCTTTCAACAGAAGAAGGCAAGATAAGAATAGCAGCCAGGAAGGGAGGCTGGGACAGCACAAGCCAAGAGGCTGTGATTACCTCTCCTAATAGATGTGACTTTGCAGAGAGGCAAAGAGGATTTGCACAGCAGGTCTCACCCAGAGTGACCGAGGCTGATGACTTCAATAACACTGCCCCAGGGAGCGGGGGGCTCTAAGCTCTGAGCCAACAGGCAGTCTGAGCTGTGTCAGCTGCACTGGAGTGCTGATTAGGCACTTTCCTCATCAGAACAGACCCATTCCGGTAGGAAACGAGGCCACAAAGGTGCTGCCAAAGCTGAGAAAGCCATATCCTGCGGGTCAGAGGCTCCTCTCGTGTGCGTCAGCACACTTCCAGAGAGGCTAAGGGACGTGCGCTGGTTTATGGAGCTGTGTGCCTGGCCTGTGGGTGAAAGAGAAAAAGGGAATTGTACTGCATGTTCATTTAGCCTCTGGAATTTTTGGTGTATGGGTAAACTGTGGTGGTATCAGGTGAGAGTGCAACAAGCTTAAATAAACATTTTACAAAAGCAGAAACATCTCAGCTGCTACAAAGGGGTTGAAGGGATGAAAGATTTTAACAGTGAAATAATGCAAACCACATAATTGCAACCTTTCATGCAGGTTGCTCCAGTTCCATTAACAAACCCTTCTAATCCAAGCACAATGGAAGGCTACAGATCACCCAGATGCAGCCCAGAGGTTGGAACTGATTTGAGTAAAATTATCCAACAAGTCAGCAGCAAATCTGAGAAGGTGGAGATCAGCAGCCTGTTTCTCCACAGCTCACCAGCCCGACCTGTCTGGCCCAAAAGTATATTCCAAGATTTACATTGGCAAAATGTAAATTTATTTATGTATGTTAGGTGCTGGGATGCCTACTGAATGCTGCTAGTGGTACATGTTACTGGCAAGAAAGAAATCTGTGCATAGCTTATAGGTCCTGTTCCTAGCTATGCAAAGCAGAGCTCTCCCTTGGTAAAACAACTAAAAGAGCAGAATCATTTGAGCTTATTTATGCAATGGCAAGTAGAAGACTTGCAGCTTAAACCACATTTAAAAGCAAATTTAAAAGAAACGTCCTTTTAAGAATAAGGAGCACTTTTCATGTTCTTATGTTACTGAAGATCTTTCAATGGGGGAAAAATGAACTACATAATTCTGCACAAAAGAGGGAACCCACAACACACAGGGAACTGCCAAAGGTACAGAGATCACAAGCTACAAAGCAGAAGGAATGTAGTTTCAGTGTACTGGCAAGCACTTGAGGCTGGAAATGCCGAGTTGTGTCTGTGACTCTTCTTTTTCTATCTTCTATCACACATGAACACATCATATGAAGCCTTCTCACCAATTGATTGATCTAGATCTGGCCTAAAGCTCATTTGGGTTCTCGATGCAATTAAAAGAACTGTTAGAGCCATTGGTAACTGGGATGGTTGATAAACAATGACAAACATTGATACTGATTCTCATAGTGCATCTTTAAGCTTTGTCCAGGCACTCACAGGAGAGCTTAGTCAGTCCTTATTGATATCTTTACATCAGTATTTTGTACACACCATTAAAAGATTAGTAGACTGAAGGAATTTATGAGACATAGAGTAAGGCACGACTGAACCCAGCAAATTTATATAAGAAGGTCTAAAATGTCCATCCAGACTAACATCTTTCTTCAACAATGGCAAGCAGCAAATGCTTTGGAAAAGATCATGCAAAATCAGTTATCCCTGGTTTCCCTCTCAATTGGCAGTCCAAGGAGTTCCTGAGATGGACTTTTCATCAGGACCATAAAATTAAATAAATATTAGTACAGCTTTTGTGAATTTGTCTGTTTCTTTTTGAATTAGCTTATCTCTCTGTTAGGATTTCCCTTTGCTATGTTAAAGGACTAGACTTAAATCTACAAATCTTAATTAGCTCCCAAGGCAGTAGAACTTTTAACAAATCCCTCTGTTTCTTCAGGTTTGCTGGTTGTTCTGTTCATAATCCAGACCTGTCATTCTCTTGCAAAGAGTGTTTGCTGTACAGACACAAAAATACGTCCCTGAAGTAAATAAATTGCATTATATTAAAGGCAGTGTTTACTCTTATAAGCATCAGATGAAGCACACCCTAAATTTTCTGTGATGCTTAAAAGCAGACGTGTTATCCTGCCTAAGTGACTAGTAGGAGAGGGGTGGGGTAGCTATATAGGTCCTACTTGCCCTATCCAGGGAAGCAGGAGTGCCAAAGTGTTTGTATCATCCACACTTCACAACACATGAATACTAAAATCAGTCATAACCCATCATACCTGCTGATAGAAGGATTAAGCCCATGACTCTGGAGATTTGTGGGCGTTCAAATGACAAATACTTTCACAAGAAGCAAAGGGAATGGGCAAGAGTAGACTGCCAGGTGGCAACTTCTCTTGTCCTTTCTGGCCTTAGAAGTATAGCCTTATTTGGCAAAATGAGCACAGTAACCTTGGGATGATGCACTTTTAAGATGTTAACATCAGTTAATTTAGGACTTTTTTTAGAGAAAGGGTGAGTATCAGTGGCCAGTAGTTCTGCTGCCACAGCAGAGGGCAAAGTCCTCCCAACACCAGAGCACCGTGTGTGATGTCCCGGTACCACGGGTCCAAATAGCCTACAGCATCCATACCCATGCCTGCTGATGAGTCACTCCTGGCAACCAGACCTCCTTGTCCCATGCTGCCACCAACAGAGCCCATGGAAAGGGGGACAGCCGTTAACTAGAACTGCCTAGAAATGGTGGTCCTGTTCCAGTTAAGAGTGGGGAATGGGCATGAGGGCCTGCAGAATTTCGAACACCTCCATGAAAGCAGAGAAGATGCATAACACAGCCTTTCCCATCCCACCAGCCTGCCCCATACCCCCTAACTGCCAGGCTCTCGCCTCCTTGCAAAGAGGGTTTCTGTGCTCAGAGAGGGGAGCTTCCCACTTACCATCTGCACAGATCCGTCTCCTTGGGCAGGGTGTGTGTGCACGGGGAGGGGGTCAAGCCCTATCTAGCCCTACTGCCACCCCACAGGCCTGAGCTCAGTGCAAAGAAAAGAAAGGGAAAGAAGTCGAGAAAAAGAGGAGGAGAGCTGAATAGGGGGGCAGGACGGTGGGAAGAGCAGAGAAGTAGGGAGGGAAGTAAGAAAGCGGAAAAAAAGGAGGAGAAAGGGGAGGAGATGAAAGGCAAAGGGAGAACGGAGGACCGGGCGGGTAGGAGGCGAGAGGCCGGGGAGGAGAGGAGGGAGGCAGCTCGCAGAGAGGGACGGGAAGGGACCCGACCCT
>NW_009925098.1:0-2711 GCF_000696875.1 Nestor notabilis
GCAACAAGTCCTAGATGCAATGGAAGGAAAACTGAAAGACTTGGTGACATGGCCAAGACAAACTGCCAATCATCGCAAAAATATTTGTAAGTACACAGCATCTCACTTGACATGACCAAAGAGATTTCCAAAAGCCCTTTTTGTTGCTTTTTCCCCCATGAGATTAGTGTGATAAAACCTCAACAAAAGGAGAGAAATGAAAGCAGCTCTCTGTGGAAGACAATTCAGTGCAGGGGTTGCAGCAGGCAGAAGGCAGCTGGAGGTGTCAGCCCAACTTGCACAGTCACACAGTGCAATACTACACACAGCTGGCATCATGGTCTGGAGCAAATGCAGCTGCTTCCCCTGGACCTGGTCCTGCTGGTCCCACCCATAATGTCAGCTCAAGAGCAATGGCCCTTTCAGGGCTGACCACTTGCAAGACTGCAGAAGCATGTTAGCTTTTCCAGACTTATGAACTGTTGGCACATGAGCCATGCTCCAGGACTAGTGAGAAAGAGTTAACAGACTTCTGAGAAATGAAGGGAGCACTGACGGCAGTGTTCTCTGAAGCATTGGGAAGAGGAGATCAAAGTGCCTAATGCTGAGGCCACAGCATTTCCACAACTGACTGGAACTTCTGGAAAAAAACCCATGAACATAAATAACTTTTGTGGATATTAATTACCACAAGATCGTGACTTGCCACACTTGATCAATACCTGGAAATAACACTCTATTTTCTGCTGCTTAGGCTTCATAAAATTCGAGAGTTTAAGCTAATTAAGTTTTTTGGAGATAACACAGTACATATGTACAACCATGAAAAAAGATGCCAGGGAGCTTATAGCTCACCATTTACTCTGTGCACAGCCTTGCATACGCATTTAAATCATAAGGAAGCCAATAAGCCACAGATTTAGTTCATTTTACAAAGAAATGTTAAAAAGAGTACAGAGAAGTCAGAAAAATGTGAGTCATAGCATGGAGGAAACAGTGGAAAAGCAGGTTTTTAGAGTTCAGTGAGAATTTTTACTGGAAATCAAAACACAACAGCAGTTCTCAGCAATTACTTTTTTTTGTGTGTGTCAATGTATATCTCAGTTAACAAGTAAATATTTTAAACGATGTTTTTGAGTATGGATGGGAATTTTAATGGATAAGGGGAAAACACAACAAACCCTTTGAGTCTACTTTCTTTTGTTCTGTTTCCTTAGTATTGCCTATGCCCTTCTACCAATCATCAGACATTCTAAATTTCATTTCTGGTGCTGATCTGAACAGCTTAATCTCTTATGCTGTATTCACTGCCTTATAAGGAAATGCTGCCTAACATCTTTTACTTCTTTTGTTTAGCACTTGCTTATTCCAGTTTATAGCTACTCAGGCTCCTGCATACTGTTAACCTTATTCAGATTATGCTGCATTTCTGACTTTCTCAGCAAACATCAAGCCACTGTACTTCCTCTGGCTTTTACAAACATCCATTACCTTCTGGTCCCTACATCTCTCTCATTGCCATATGCTTTATTCTTTTCTTTGCCGTATTAGCTGTTTCAGAGCTTGGTGTGAAGAACTGCAAACAAACTTCTGAATGTGGCCTCACCAGCTTGAGCAAAGCCAGGTTCCAAATCTCATAGCTGATAAATGTATATACACATCTTGGAATGTTGCTAATTTTATTTTAACAGATGTTAAGCATTCTGCCAGGGATCTCATGTGTTATACACCACTATCCCTCATTTCTACCTGATATTTAACAGCATGTGGAAAAAATTCTGGGTGTGTAATACGGCTTAGTAAAAGAAAATTAAAAACCAGAATCACTAGCAAGACGGGTTATATTCCTATTTGGTTTAAATAAAAAAAAAAAAAAAGAAAAAAACCCCTAAAACTGAAAACCCCAAACCTTTCTTTTTGTAGCTGAAGAATGTTTTGTGGTCTCTGTACATGATATATGTTAGTGTTTTCATTCACAACATATTGCCCTGAAGTGCCTGACAATTAATTCCTTCACTCATACTTTTTCCACCATACTTTAAATGCTCTTAGGGTGTATAATCATGTCATTATCTGGCAACCATGCGGATATGATAAAGCTTTTTTTGTGAGATGGGAAGTTAAAGAAGCATCCCTAAGACTTCCTGTGGGTTTCCAGCAATTGTCAGTAGCTAAGCATCCTTTGAACCTCTTCTGATGCTTGCTGAGTGAGATGGCACAACAGTGACATCCTGGTTCTATGACTCTTCAGGAAACTATAATCTCATAGAGCATACTTGGGTTGCCAGTCTGGGTAGTTGTCATTCAGCAGCCCTGCAGCTCTGCACCCTTCCCTTTTTTGTTAGTGATTTTGGATAAAACAACATGTTTTATAAAATGCAAACCAAAATCTGACAATTCCTGGAAATAATTGTCTTTTGCAATACAGAATAATTACACTATTGAAATTCCAGAGTTGGCTTTTCTTTAGAATGAAACAAATGCAGAATACAGGAAATAGCTACCATGCTGTTTCACAATTCTGTAGCTGGCCTTTTCCTCTCTTCAAGAAACAGAAAGTACTTTTATTTCTTTCTTTTTTCTTTTCTTAATCTTTCAGAATGTGCTCTTCTTGCTGTCTGTGCAAACCCTTCAGCAAATCAAGATGGTGGTGCTCCCCCCAAGGTTTCCCTTTTCCCCAGATAGACCTTGTTGTGGTTCAAGCCCAGCCGGCAACCTGGAACCACGCAGCC
>NW_009925098.1:3202-7894 GCF_000696875.1 Nestor notabilis
AAGAAGGAGAAAAAATGGCTGCTGTAGCTGAACCCAGGACAGACCTGAGAAAAAATGTTAAGGCCTTCTACAACAAGTGAGAATGAAAATTAAATGAGCCAGCAGATCAAGGGAACTTTATTTGGAGAAAAACAGAGAGATACAACACTGGGGAAAGGTGAAACGAAAAGAACAGGCAAAGCCATACTACAGAAATGTTCATGGTGGGCTGGAGGGCAGGCAGAAAACACCATCATGTGAAGAAAAGGGACCAAGTAAATCCAGCATGTAGCAACAGGTTGTGAAAGTGGTAATTTTTGTGCATTTTTGTGGTACTGTTTGTAGACTGTTTGTAGACAATTTGTAGACAATCACTATCAATTGTCTATAGAGTAAGAGAAACTGATAAAAAGACAAATTAAGCAGAACAGTTGGAGCTTCCGGATACCCCAGCTTAATTCTGCCATTCCTGATTGTACTGCCTGGAAATTTCAGCGATCACACTACTCTGGTACACCTTAAAGCAAAGCTTCTTAAGACCATATATGACCATTTAAAGAAACAGCAAGGAGACTTGTAATAGGGTGTCAGTAGTCACTAATACATGAGTGGATCATACTGTGATTCAAAAAGAGAAAATGAAAGCTTGGGTACACATTGGTCCATATAGACTTTTAAAGCTGTAGACTGCAATCTATAAAGTACAGTAGTGATCACTATTTCTGAGTGATGATACAGCTACTTCTAATAATCCTAGAAAGTTTACACTAGCTGATTTCTGGCAGTTCTGAATAAGCAATGCAAATGTCATTACCAGAAGGTGGCTAAGCCCAATGTTGTTAGTACAGGTCATTACAGTTTATGAAGTCAAATAATTCCTATGCATCTCATTTCAATGTATGAGACAAATGACATGAATTTCCTTAACATGCCTTTGGATTATCACTTAATATAGGTCTTTTAATTTAAAACTTATTTCAAAATAGTGGAAAAGGGGAAGAATGATACAAGTGAAAGATAATCCACCAGATAGATTACCCAAACTTTCAGCATCTTCATTCTGAAACAAATATAGTAAAATTGAACCAGTAAAATTACACTGATACAAACTAGGTGCACAGAAATGTCAAATAGCATTTGTATGTTGAATGAAACAGTTTTAAATATGACCTTGATTTTTCATTTCTTTTAGAGGGATTAAAATGTTTAATGAAAAAATCTGATAATTTCATGGACAAAATGTCCCAAATCAAGCATATTGCCTAATAGTGTCTGACTATTAACCATCTTTTTATGATTAATTTATTAAATAACTTTGTTCCTCTTGCTGTACATTCATCTCCTTTAAGGAGAGTATCCTCTGGAGCCTAGCTTTATGCTTCACAGAAGACAGAAACTGGAAGCAGAAGGGACATTTAAAATTATATGAAAATTAAAACAAGAGCTCTGTTCCATAAGTAGGAATGAAATGTGTCATTTATGAAAAGAAAATAAGATAACATAAAACCGAAGATAATTGCATTTGTATATCTCTGTAGACATTTATGTATTACTGAGCACTGTACAGATCTGTACCTACATATGTATACATACAGAGACACACATTATGATATAAATAGGCACAGTAGAGCAAGCAGTGTGACATTTGGTATCATCTTGGGCATATGCAGTGTGTCTCTTATACCTACAAAAAAAAATTATGATTTGAACATACCTATATTATACATTTTAATGCAAATACGTTCACCTATAAATTTTTTAATTCTGTATGTAGTATATTCTGTACTGTCTTCACCTTGATTTTTTGCTATTAACTGCAAAAGAATCAGTAAGAAGGATTTGTTTGGGAAACAAATGTTCTTCTTTTATGTTTTCTTTCTCAGAAAAACAAAACAAAACAACAGGAGGAACTGCAAAAGGAAACCACTCTCAATATTATTTCTCCTTTCATTTGTTAACTGAAAAAATAAGAACATGCAAGGAAGAAGAAATAGGAAAATAAATCAGAAGTGTTTTTCATTAGGGAAAGCAATTATCACTGATCCTCTTCACTCAGTTCACTAATAAAAAGAAATGACAGCAGCAGCAATTGGTGGTTTGGAGTGAGGTGTCCTGTGCGTCACGAGGACAGTCGATTGAGTCCTAACTGAACAGCCCATTTAGAGAGAAAAAGGAGCTGGGAGAAGGAAGGGGCTCTTTCTTAGTGATGTGTTGGTCTGGTGGTGGAGCAGAAGCATTGAACCACCATGACAGTAGGACACGTGTGCATCATACCACTTTTCCTCTTCCCATGTCAGTTGTTATCCCCTGGCAAACCTGAAGAAGCTCATCCCTTTCTCCTCCCAGGCAAATTACCTGCCACCCATGTGAAGTATCCATGTGGAGCAAGTACGAGGCACCTCTGAGGAGCAGCTGACACACCAGGGCCTCAGGTCCTCACTGACGACTGCACTGCAGCTTCTCCCATGCTTTGACACATGGAGGCAGAGGAGTTGCCACCAGCTTCATGAGCTGGTGCCACTGACATCAGTGGGTCATACAGCTCGTCCAAGGACTAATCAAGCTTTTCAGCTGTAAAATATGTTAACTTCTCCTGTAATGCCTGTGGCCTGACATGCATTAACTCAACCATGTCAGTCACACTGTCAAGTCATAGACATGCATGCTGCCAATAAAAGAAACCCACAGATGTTCTGCAGAATTCAGGGTGATCATTTTGGATGTGTAATACAAGGTTCTTAGGAAAAAAATAAAACAAAACACAACACTACGAGCTTAATGTTCTGCAGTATATTTTCCTGAATATTTGTCTAGCTCCTGATGTTTTTTTTTTTTCCCCAGGAACTGTAATTCAAGACAATAACATATTCTGAATCTCACAAGTTGTCCTGTCCAATTGGCAGCTTTTACAGGCCCAGTTCTGAGCCCTGGGAAGCACTTAATTCCCCATTAAAGCCTCATTAACAAAAAACCTGAAATCAACTGACATTTTTGTTTAGATGTTGTTTTTGGTTTTTCTGGTGGGCAGCATCTTATACTGTTACCCTTCCACCTACTTTTTCTTTTTTTTTTAAATCATTGTGGTTGTACCCAGACTTTCTGTTGCCAAGTAACTCATAGCATTCAACAACAACTGCAAGAGGACAGCAAATACAGTAGTTAGTTAACATGAAATCCTACTATTCCCTCTACTTTTACAAAACCTGCTTAAAGAGGAACTGAGTGAGCACAATTGATTGCAAGCTCTGTTAGTCCACTTTTGCCCAAGCAGAATATCATCACCTATTTCAATGTCAACAGCAGCCCCTACAGCTTCTGATGGCCTGCAGGTTGACCCGGGTCTATTGCTGTAACACAAATATCTCACAGAAAATGATCAAAGGGGAATAGAAAAATGTGATGGTGGAGTTACTCCCAGCCACAAGTTTGGGGTGAAAAAGTGTGAGCTTAATTCAGTGGCTTAGTTTGGTCTCTGGAGGAAAGAAATAGTTTGCTAGTCCAGTTTGTCCAGCTCCTGAAGTACTGTATCCTGCTCTGTGCTGAGTGCTGGATCATTTTCCCATAGCTGCAGGACACCCGGTGAGGCAGGGATGTTTACACGACTAAGCCAGGATCCCCTTTTTATTTCCTAGCAAAGTGAGATAGCAACTGGGATAAGAATTCTGTGACATAGAAATTCTGATGAGACTGTCCTCCAAGACTTCATGCCAATTTCAAGCTGGTATTTGATTCCATAACTTCAAGAGTGAGAATTCATTTCTTTCAGTATTATCAAAGCCAGGAGGCAATTTCAAGCAGAGATGTCATATGTGCAAATATGGGCTATATAAATGACCTTTGTCTTCACAAACATTCATGGAACAAAACCTGAGATATTGTTGATGAGGTATCAAGACTAGCTGCATCTTCAATGCTCTGGGAATTCTGTGGGCTTATGCCAATTACCCTTCACAGATAAAATACTGGTAGTTGATAGCATCAGTGCTTCTGGAAGTATGTCACGGATGTTTCCACTGAAAACTTCAAGGACAATACATTTTGCCAATCAAGTTAATTATATGGGTTCTATTTTAATTGCCAATAATCCCAATTAATCTCCATCTTTAATTTTTTTTCTAGAAATTTCATAAAGCATGTAGTGAGTTCAGAAAAAACACTCAAAATAATTAGTTGGGACAGTTAGATAAAGAATCAATAGAATCACTTATGGGAAACTTGTAAGAAAGGGTGGAAGATTCAGATTACAAATGGACAGCACACAAAGAATCTGCTAGAGACCTCCAAACATAGCCCATTTTAATTATCACGAATGAGTACACAAAACCAGAAAGTAACAGCATCGCAGAGCAAATAACAGTTTTAGGCTTTGTCAGCAAGGTTAAATTTAATTGTACTGGTCTTGCAACCTCTGATGCTTGTTTAGGGGAAGTAATGAATTCTGATTAAGAGAAAAGTGATAAAAAGAAATCATTTCTCTGTAAAAGAGAAAGAGAAAACCCACCTCAGCTTCAATATGCAAAGAAGAATTTTAGGACAAAGAAAGTTTAGAACAAAATTTATGTGACTATGTGCCCAAAGAACCGAGATCTGCAGTACCTTTAGTACAATCTGCTTGAGAGAAAACTTACATTTTCTTTCCGGAGCTTTAGAAGGAACAAAAGCTGACAATGGCTGCGTAAAAATCATAAGATATTTTCAGTTTTTAAATTCCTG
>NW_009925098.1:7925-9553 GCF_000696875.1 Nestor notabilis
AGAAATAAAACAATTCATGAAACTCAGAAAGGTCATTTGAACTTCATCATGAATTAATACACTACCAATATTTGAATTCACGAATTGCAAAAATGCACCAGCAAATATATAGATATGCACAAACACACATGTATCTGTATTTTTTTTCCATTTCAGAAAAATAATAGGAAAGCAGGAAAATTGGATATTTGTAAGTTTTTGTCAACAAATCTGTTCTTAGCTTGGGACCTTGCTTTGCCAAAATGCAGCCTGAAGCAAATTTTAATAGTTTTGAAAAAGTTATAAATCCCTAAATTTATGGTTTCGTAATGAAAAATATGAGAGGCCCTTAACTATAGAAGCAAGAACAAAAGATTTTATAATGCATATTAATAAATTTCCTTGGAAAATATAATTGCAAAGCAATTAGGCATTAGGCACTTTACCTATCAACATTTTTTTTCCCCCTCAGGAGAACATTAGCAACAATATTAGGATTAATTTTGGATTAGCCAGGAAGCAATCATGCTGGCTCTGCAGTGCAGTGGAACATCCCATGTCCTTCCAAAGCTGCTTCCATAGGCTTTGAGACACTAGGCTGCAGGCAGTGATGTTGTTGCTGTTTTGCAAGATGAATGATGACTTTGCACTACATTACTGCTTAGTGATCATCTTTCAAGAACCTTTTGGCCAATATTCGTGGTATCTGGACCATTTACTCATGTCATCAAGCTGTGGAGCACACTATCAGTCACCTTGGTTTTTTGGGACCGCAGTGTAGTTATCGGTAGATCAGATGAACCTTGTGTCCTTCCTCTTATTCAAATGGGTTGCAATGACCAAACTACTATGCCAGAAGTCAGGCGCCACAGTTATTTCTTTGGTGGCATTTGCCAAAGTATAATTATTATTTCTTTTTTGAGTCCTACAAAAACTCTGCAATTTAATCTGGTAAAGACTTGCATTCTGACTATGGCTTTGAAAGGTGTGTATCATCAAGAAACCAAATAGATTGCAGCTTTTGCGTCTCAGAATTTGGAATAGATTTTAAATCCCACCTTACATTTTTAAAAACTAAACATTGTTTTGCTTTTTTGTTCATGAAAATGTTAAATATATCTAAGTTGCAATGCCATGAGAAAAATATAATCAAGTGGTTAAAATAGTAGAATCACAGAGTGATTTGGGTTGGAAGGGACCTTAAAGCTCATCTAGTTCCAACACCCCTGTCACAGCAGGGTCGCCTTCCACTAGACCTGCTTGTTCAAAGCCCCATCCAACCTGGCCTTGAACACTGCCAGGGATGGAACATCCACAGCTTATCTGGGCAACCTGTTCCAGTGTCTCACCACTCTCATAATGAAGAATTTTTTCCTAATATCTAATCTGAATCTTCCCTCTTTCATCTTAAAACCATTCTCCCTTGTCCTTTCATTATACTCCCATGTTCAAGGGCCCCCAGCTGAAGTAGTGCAACAAAAAAATTATATCTACATTCTTTTCCAGAGGCTTCTTGTATCAGAAAAACTGTGTGTTTATAAAAAACTTACATCAAAAGTGTCTGGATCTCATTAACTTACTGGGTAAGGGATACTTCTGTTGCTCTGCAGAGCGGGAATGGAATCTACAGAGATTATGCTGTAATCCTG
>NW_009925098.1:9651-12086 GCF_000696875.1 Nestor notabilis
ACATGTGTTATGAAGAATGTTGCTGGTCACAGTGCCACACAGGTTGGCATCTCAAGCCATTCCTAGTCTGAACTGGAAGAGTCATTGAGGAGAAAGCCACATACTTTGTCACTGTCCTTCACAGGGTTAGGAACAGCTCCAGGGTTTATGATGCTCACTCAAAACAGATAATTGTGTTTGGCATCTGATGTCTTAAAACCAAATGCATGAAACTTAATTGTTCCATGTAAGGAAGCACAGTGAACTGCCAGGATTTGAGTCAAGATGGAAAATTTTCAGAATTCCAGCAGACTTGGCACATGAATTTCTCGGGTGTCTGTCAAAAACCACCCCAGGGTTCTGCAGGACTAATGGAGATCTCAGGTCACCTCTAGCTACTGCACAAAAACTGTCATGTATTTGGTCATTATCACTGTTAGTATTTGGTCAGTTATCAATGCTGTTGCCTGCCTGATGAGGGTTGTTTCTCCTTTGCTTTCAGTAGCCGTGTTCACAAAGACAAGTGGAGTGAAGCTAGGGCAGTGTCCTTTTCCCACCCCAGCAGCCACCCCTCCCCAGGGCATAATGTACAGAGTACTGCTCTCCATCCTCCACCTGCTACCTCTGCTCTCAGCTGCAGACTCAAAGAGGTAAGACAAGTCCCTCCTTTTCTCACACTGAGCCTGGGGTGGGACTGCCTTCAGAGCTGTAGGGGTAGGCAGAAACTGAATTGTTGATGATCAGAAAGTTGCTGGTGGCAGCCTCCAGGTAACAATTGCTCTGGGAATGGGTTTAACAGTGAAAGAGGAGATGAAAGAGACTCTGTTACCCCAGCCTGGGCAGGAAGGTTTTCCATCCATGTCTGTTTCAGTGGCTTCTTGAAATAGTCTTATCTGCAGCAGCCAGCCCAGCTCGTTCAGCAGTGCCGGTGACAGTTAAGCTGTTTGGAGTACCCAGAAATATTCTCCGTTCAGTAAGCCTCAGCATAAAGCTCCCAGATAAGAGTTTGTCCTTAATCTCTGAGACACATTCTTCAGGAAAGGACAAGTTGTCACCAAAAAGCTGTGTTCACACAGATATGGTCACATGATAATAGGAATGAATAAACACATAATCAGATAAGCAAAAGACATACAGAGTCTCATAATTCCTGATGGAGAATGTTTGAGTAAATACTACAAGAGCAAAGAACAGGCTAGCAGTCGGTAAGAATTCTAACGCAGAAGAATTGCAAGGCCTTTGTCTGAAAAGTTTAATTAATTCAAGAATTAATTAATCTGCAGACTACTGCAAGTAGTCACTTACTACACTTGTAAGTGACTGAAACCCTAGAGCATAATGTGTCCAGTGGATTGCAAATACATATCATATACTTCCATAGTTCTTTATATAGAATAACTTACAAGCTAAAAGAATAGAAAGAAAAAAAAAAAAAAGAATTCATGACTTAACTGACACTGTGAGATGTACCTGTGTTTTGCAGAGGATGCATATGTAGAAAATTACGTAAGAGCAAGTTATATCTGTAGCCATCAATACATTATTCTAATTAATGCAAATACCCCAGGTGAAAACTCTGCATCATTGCTGTGCTGTACTTCTCCCAGCTGGTTGTGCTTGCTGCCCAGACTCTTGACAGTGCTTTCTCCTGCCCCTGCACACATGCTAGGTCAGGAGTCTGTGGGTACTTCTCAGCACAGGCTTCCCAAAACAATAATGCAGCCTCACAACTCCAAGAGGAAAACAACAAAGTCCACTTTAAAAAGGCTGCCCCAGTTATTGGTAAACATGGGAATCTGTGTGGAGATCACATCATACATGGTGCTGGGTACAGATGGCCTATTGCCTCCTGTTGTGAAAAGCCTTTGCTTCCAGCTGCCTTACAGCCCAAGACAAACACCGAAACTTCAGGTTGCTGAGGCAGCTATTCCCTAAAGCTCCTTTTTTTTTTTTTTTTTTTGTGTAGGTAGCCTTCCAAATGCACAGAATAATGAATTTACAAGGAAGGATCTGCAAAAGTAGTTTTTTAAAAGGCTAATATTTTTTCAAGAGAGAATCAGTTATCTATAGTTCCCTTTCTCACCAGTATGAGAGAAAAACCTAACTCCAAATCCTTTTTTTTTTTTTTTTTTAATTTAGCAATAATAAATGTAAATAGCTCTTTCATAACACTTGCTCTAGAGTTGTTTTTAAAACACAGAAACAATTAAGCAAAAACGTCAGGACACTATAGGATGGGTTGGGATGGAGGAATCCCAAGCGTTTTCAGAATTCTGGAAACTGTTTGGTGTGGAATGGTTTTCAAGAGTACTTGATGTGGAAAGACCATGCACCTCTTCCTAACAACATAGGCCAGATCTGTGTAGCTATGCCAGTGCTCACAAGCCAAGGATCTGGCCATGGGAAACTTCAAACAGGATCTGAAGAGCTCACTGCCCTGGACTTCAAGAGAGCAG
>NW_009925099.1:0-270 GCF_000696875.1 Nestor notabilis
CCAGTGAAAACTGAGGCAAAGAAGTCATTAAAAACGTCATCCTTCTCCAAATCCAGGGTAGCCAGTTCTTCCGATAGCTTCCGGAAAAATTACCATGGCATGTCCTCCTCTGCCCTGCTGTGCAGTCAGTTTCCCTCCAGGCGGTGTGTGAGAAAGTGAGCATGGATTTAATTGCCGCTGTGGCACAACATCCAGATGTTTTGAATACTTCTGTAGATTCCTCCTCCTTTGTGATGTGGTAAGGGTTGCTGGCAGCAAGGGGAAAAGCCT
>NW_009925099.1:579-1774 GCF_000696875.1 Nestor notabilis
CCATGGTCGCTCCAGCCAAGGCTGCCCTGAAGCGTCACATTCCCAACCAGCCCCTCCCTGTTGGTGAGCATGAGGTTAAGCATGGCACCTCTCCTTGTCGGCTCCTTTATTACTTGCAAAAGGAAGTTGTCTTCCACACAAGTGAGGAACATCTTGGATTGCTTGTGCCGGGCTGTCCTGTCCCTCCAGCAGATATAAGGATGGTTGAAGGCCCCCATGAGGACAAGGGCCTGCGAATGTGAGGCTGCTCCTATCTGTCTGTAGAGCGCTTCATCCACAAAGTCTTGATCAAGTGGTCCGTAGCAGATCCCCACAGTAATGTCCCCCATTGCTGTTCTCCCTTTGACCCTGACCCACAAACTCTCTGTTGGCTCATCACCTATCCCCAGACAGAGTTCCAGACTCTCCAGTCTATCACCGACATAAATAGCAACTCCTCCTCCCAGTCTGCCAGGCCTGTCTTTTCCAAAGAGCTGGTAACCTTCCATTCCAACACTCCAATCACAGGAACCATATACTATGTTTCTGTGATGGCAGTGATATCACATGCCCATAGATGTGCACACATCTCTAATCCCTCTTGTTTATTCCCCATGCTACAGACGTTTTTATAGAGGCATCTGAGCTGAGCTCCAAGTGAAGCTGACTCATTGGCTGGAGCAGCTGAAATATCTCTGCATTGCTCCTAGTATTTATTACAGGTGCTGGCAACTGCCTGGGAATGTTGGGATGGATCGATGACCCCTTCCCCCAACACATCTAGTTTAAAGCTGCCTTGACCAGCCTGGCAAGTCTCCTACCAAAACAGCTCTTCCTTGTCAGACCAGCTCCACCAGCTCCCAGTAGACCTGGACTCCCAACTCAAGTCCCATGTTCTAAATACCCAAACCCCTGACTATGGCACCACCGTTCTAACCATTTATTAACCTGCTAAATCCTCCTGGCCTTTTCACAGTCCTCCTCTTTGACCTAGCGGATTGATGAAAAAACTATCTGAGCTCCAGAGCCCGTAACCACCTCTCCCAGGGCTCTGTAGTCCTTCTTAATGTTCTCCAGGCTACTGAAGTCAGTATCACTAGCACCCATATGGGCCACTAGAAGGGGGTAATAGTCGGCAGGACTTACTAGACCAGGCAGCCTCTCAGCAACATCCCTGATCCGAGCCCCTGGCAGGCAACACACCTCCCTTGAGACT
>NW_009925099.1:1818-2068 GCF_000696875.1 Nestor notabilis
TACGACTCCCCGCCGCTGTTTCCTGGAGGCACCAGTAGTGATCCTCTTCACTGGTGCATCAGCAGGTTGTTCATTTGGTGCAGTGGGCATTTCCTTATTAGCCCCTGCAGCGCTGTGAAGCAGTTCTGGGTGGGGACGTCAGATTAGGAGGAAGCCCCCTGCTTTTAGTTGTCCTCTTCCTCCTTTTTTTGTTGGTGTTTTTGTTACCAGCTCCCAGTTTCCCGGATTACCGCCCTCCTCCTTTCCTGTA
>NW_009925100.1:0-33900 GCF_000696875.1 Nestor notabilis
CTTCTGCCCCAGAGCTCATCTCAGTCTCCCCATGTGCTTTGGGCCCTTGTTTCCAGGTGTGCACCTGTGCTCAGGGGTGGATGTAAACTGGCACAGGGAAAGCTCAGTTGGTCCTTTGTGGTGTGAGGCCCAGCTCCACCACTGTAAATCCCATCTGCTGCGGCAGCCGCATCTCATTGCAGGTAAAACATCCTTTCACAATGTGCTCTTGATTCCTCCATGGCAAGGGTGTGTGGGTTAGGCAGCTTATTTAAACTAAGACCTTGCATGAAGAGCACAGATGTGCCAAATGGGCCAATGATGTGGACACATGGAAACATCTGGAAACCATGCTGTGCTGGAGCCTGTGCTGTGGCACGTCTGAATGGGGGCATCCAGCGAGCAGTATGGACATAGTCCTTCTCCTTCCCTACTCCCCAGGGATTCCAAAAATGTCAAGCTCTTGTTTATGCAGATGGCTCTTCTGTTTTTATATTAATACTTAGAACAGGGGAAGTATCTCAGTTATTTGACTAATCCCACAAAAAATAAATAAATATCAAAAGTGCTGTTTACATATTCAAAGTCCTTTGGATGCCCTGGGGAAAGCTCACACATCTGTGCTGCCGGGTAAGTGATCTCAGAGGTGGCTCAACAGTGACCTGCAGAAGTGTTTGTACTGGAGGGACACATGACATGAGGCTTTTAAAACTCCCACTCCCCTAACATCAGTGGAAGATCTTCGACCCAGTGAAGTGATTTACACTCTCCTGTAGGATAGATGCCATCAATTTATATGCCGTGGGTTAATTTCACAGGCAGGACATTTACAGATGTCTGGCTTTCAACATGACAGTTAAAGTCCTGAGGAAAACATTAAAACCTGCAAGAAGACTCTAGGGCTGCATACTTTCCATTTACACAAGTTTTCTATTGTCCTTGACAACAAGCTTGAACAAACAACCTCCTAGCTTAAATCCACATTCACACATGAACTTCACTCCTGCATTATGGCACAAACCAAACTTCCCTGTCCTACTGCTGCCCTGCGCTGGAGTTTGAAAACTGGGTGTGCACATCCCCAGCATTCAGATTTCAGCATACTCAGAGGAACAAATGGCTTGAGGGTAAAACCACGAATGAAGCCATACCTGGGTCCACACCACGGTCATGCTGTTTGGATGTGCCTGTCCTGGGTCCTCAGCCTCAAAGCACAGCCCTTCCAGACCTTTCTGTTTCTTTATGAGGTGATGGTGCTATAAAGAACAGTTGCCTCTAAGTGATCCTGTGTGGTGGCTGAAGCAGAATCAGTGTAGTGGACAAGGGTGATGGGATCCCTTATCTACAGAGGTAGCTGAAACGAAGGGAATACGGCATTAAGTGCAAATAGGATCTGAGGCAAAGTTATGGCTCTGACTACCTGGTCCTCACACATCCTGGGATGCTGAGGAGCCCATGTTGTCATCGAGAGTCTATAAAGTTACTCTTTGTAATGATATGAGACTATTTACCAGAGATCCAGACTGCAACATGGATTTGCTAGTCGTAAATACATCAAGGATGCTGGGCCTGTCAAGTGGTGAGATAAAGGAAGAGTTTCCTTTGAAGTGTAATCCCACCAGCTCATGCAAATGAATCCAAGAATAAAAAAATCTGGAGAAAGGATGACTCAGAAGAGAGCTGGTAACCAACCACTGCAGGGCTGTCAGAGTGCAGATGACTATTAACATACCTCTTTTGTTTGCTTGAGCTACTGATTCCACCACCATGTGATCTTTGGATCTTGTTTATAGTGCCTCTCACCAGCCAAAAGAATACCCACCTTCTCTCAGCGACAGAACTTCCAGATAGGTACAAACATTGAGAAAACACATCTACAGCACCTGGTAACGTCAACACAACCAAACTGGCTGCAGAGACCCCTTAACCAAGGCTTCAGCTCAACACAACAGTGGCACACTGCAAAGGATTGACATAAGTACACCTAATCCACACAGTGAAAGCTGGGCCAAAGATGCTCATTCACACACATACCTAAACTAGAAATGCACAACAGGACTACAAGCCTTCTGTATCCACACACACAGAGCCCTGTCACACATACACACACGTAGCTCGATGGGGCTTGGCCATACGTTTTCCCAGGTGTCCAGAGAAAAGCTCCCCCACATCAAACCCAGTTTTAAGGCCCAGTCTTATGCTCCTGGTTCCCCACAGAGGCAAAGGAGCCTCTCACAGTGCAACAACATAGAATCATAGAATCATAGAATAGTTAGGGTTGGAAAGGACCTTAAGATCATCTAGTTCCAACCCCCCTGCCATGAGCAGGGACACAACACACTAAACTACGTCACCCAAGGCTCTGCCCAGCCTGGCCTTGAACACCTCCAGGGTTGGAACATTCACAACTTCCTTGGGCAACCTGTTCCAGTGCCTCACCTGCACAAACACAACATGAGATGCAGCAGGAGGAGGCTATTTCTAGCCCACCAGCAAAGTAAGGAAACCAGCTCCTGGATGAGATGGGTTTGTATAACCTGGGGAGGTGCCTGGCTGTCCTTTACAGTGTGGAAACAAGAAGCTTGGCCTGAATGACAGAAGAAAACCTGCTTCAAGCCAGGAGCAGAGGAAAGGAAGGCAAAATTGGCCTTCCTGGCCAGCAGTGCATGGGGTGACTGTGACATGGGAGGGCAAGAAAGAAGGTGAAATGTTTAAGCAGGAAATGGATTGGTCAGCTGTTTTAGGAGCACAAAGACATGCGGGAGGCTGATCCCAACAGGATCTGAGAGGCCAGAGTTGTGCAAGCTGTATGGAAAAGGATGGGAAGTTGCTAAGGCAAGGGTGGATGAGGAGAGAAGAGGCTGTGCCTTCATGGCATGAATAAGGAAGGAACACGCAGTTTAACTGGAGCATATGGAATGGAAAACATGTTCTAACAGCACTGCCTGTGAGCGGAGAGCTGGGAAGGATGCGTCCAGAGCTGTTTTGAAAGAAGGCTATTTGGAGTCGGTTCACTGGCTGGCATGGCAGGTTATGTGTGTAGGAGGGAGGTCGTGCTGCAGCTCTCAGTGTTAAAGTGGTAGGGCCTGATTTCTGCTCTCTCTGCTTCCATGTGGGCTCTGCGGAGGCAGGACAGGTGAAGGTCAGCAAACTTCACACTGGATCTTTGGCCTAATGTACACTGTGTATCCAGCGGCCCCTCACAAAAGCAAAGATGTGCAGCAATAGGAAACAGCTGATAGGGCAGACTGCAGCCCTGCCCCTCCCCGTCTGCCCCTGTGTGGCATTTACCAGGCTTCTGGTGACTCCTTCAAATAGTCAGCTCTTACAGGTCACTCACTTTATACCCTTGGTGCTGCCAGAGAGACATGTAGCAGCCACTGAAGTTTGGTACTTGAGCTCTTATAATTTATGTGCAAGCAATTTAGGGGATGTCTTGCTGCAGGCAACAGAACTGACAGAGCTGACTCCTCACTCGTCACACCTACAGCCTGGCAGAGCAATTTAAATGTTCATAGATTTCAGTTAAATTCAATACACTGCAGCAGCTCATGGAGGTTGTTTAGGCAAATACCAAGTCTACCTGTGAACACTTCTGTTTAGTTCTCTATTTGCTGTAGGGTATTGGACCACATATCCCAATGTATCCGCACTAAGAATGTTCAGGAACAAGTTGCAAGCTATTGAGAGGTTATACTATGTCAGTAAAGTAGCTACAGGCTATTTATGGGCAGCACTGCCTCTAAAGAATACTAATTAAGGGGGAGGACTCTACCAGAACATACCATACTGGTTGGAACCAAGATTTTGGTTACAACTGTACCTTCTCAGCTGGTAGCTCACTATACTTAGAGGCAGTTCTGAACGTGAAGGTTTGTCCGCAGGGCCCTCTGGTGGAAGTACCCTCTGGAAGCACAGAAAGGTGTTGGCTTTTCTCCATCAAGCCACCAATCTGACTATTACATACATTAAGGTGACAAAAGTGCTCTTCCCTCACCAAATCCGAGGTTAGCAGGGCTTTTTTCTAGGCGATCAACAGCATATGGCTTTCCATGTTACTGGGTGATCAATTATCCCAGGGAGACTGTTTCCCCTATTTACCATAGGGGTCAGCAGCAGGGTGGAAGCAGTGAAAGGCACTGATCTTGTCTTGCCAAGCTCACTGAGGAGTCTGTTATAGTTGTTTCCAGCGGGGTGTCCTGACAGGGCAGCCTCAATGTGCTCCAAGCTGCATGAGAAGCCTCTTTGCCTGGGACCACTGTCACACCAACAGAACAGCAACAGGTCACTGGCTCCAGAAGTTTCTGCCTTGACTAGAAGCTTATTCCCGGAGCAGAGGTTCGGCTGGTTTGTACTGGTGGGCCAGAGGACGTTCTCTGGAGCAATGCAGAAGCTGAGTTTGCACAGCATTCCCTAGTCCGGCATGGTTTTATCTACCTCCTAGACGAAAGGCTACTTGCAGCCATGCTTGCCTCTACCTCCCATTCCCCAGCAGAGAGCACTGTAGGAGCAGTGTTAGAGCTGCCTTAGCGCAGTGAGGAGTTGGGCATATGCGGTTTGCTCTTTAACGTATCCCTAGCCTGTTCTCTGTCCAGTTTTGTCTATACAGGCCTAACATCCTCCCCGAAGACTTTGAAGACACCGTCTTGTGGCTTCCTCTTCACAAAACACATCTCAAAGGGGAGATCAGTTCTAAAAAGCTCAGGCATTGCTGACTTTTTCTGAAGCCCTGGCAAACAAAGCCACAGGCACTATTGGAGCACCTCACTGGAGCCAGACAGCACAAGTATTACCTGTTTCCTGGCTGTCATCACCTTCAGTTTCATTTCCCTCAGCCAGGTGGAACAAGGAGGTATGTTTGCTTGTACTAACAGCTGTACAGATGCTCGGGGCTGGGGGCTGCCTCTCCTTCCTCATCATTGCTTTCCAGTCTTGATCTCAAACTGGGAGAAACACTGACTGTCCGATCTCCACACTGCTTCGTGTGCCCGGGGGGATATTGTTAGAAAGTCAATCTCTTTCTTGCTTCAGCCATCCACTGAATTTGGGTTCTTGGGTAACCCACACTGTGATGTGTCTGCTCTTCCATCACACAGTGCACTTCACCTATAGGACCTGCAAGAGTGAGCGCTGCCGAGTGCAGGTCTCAAGTCCGGGAGATGCAGCTACAGTCAGGGACATCAAAGAGGAAGACAGGTTTTGTGGTTATGCTGTGAGTGTATCAAAGCACCAGGAGAGTGGGCCAGATCTGGGAAAGCTCTATGTTCCAGACACTGTTTTCATAGCATGTTGAGGATTTCCAGGGAATTTCATGAGGATAAATGTTCACTGTGGCCTCCACAGATCAGACACCACAGGAGCCACATCAGGGGAAGTTCCTAAATTACTCCTTTGCCAGTACAGCATGAACCCAACAAGGAAAGGGTTGAGCTGGCTACTCCTGGGACTTGTTTTGTCTGGTGGCTTCCTACAAACTGGAGCAAGGGCTCACCAACTTGTTCCACATCATTAGCAGCTGGCAGCTTCCCAACCATTACCAGTGTAGTCTGGATTTCACCCAGCAACTTGGGAGATGAAAGACATTGCAGCGCCACTGCACTCACTGTTTTAGTTCCCAATCCAGCTCCTCCTGAAGTCATTTACTCTTTTTCCACTGAGTGCAGCTGGAGCTGGGTCTGACATTTCTCTAACACTTCGGCCTCGAGTCCTCGGCTAGCTGAATTGTTGGTAAAATAGTCCAACACAGCAGATAGGTGCCTGCAGCTCAGCTGTTTTCTGGCATTCAAATTAAAACCAGCACCACAATCAAGCTAGAGCAGGAAGAACTAATGTTTCTTTCCTGCAAACACAGACGGTCTGAGCTTAGAGCAGCCAAAGCACCTGGTGAAAGGAATCCAGAAGCCTGCACTAGGCGGGTGTTGTGTGGAGGCTGACACACATGTGAAGCTCTGTTCTCTTGCCCAAAGTGCATCCCTGCCAGGAGCATCATCAAAGAAAACTCTCTGGTGGTGATGAAGATACTGACAGTGCTCAGCTACCCTAAGAATGGCTGAGGTCATTGCTGGGAGGAGCCCTGGGAGAAGCGTATGTCTAAAAGAGTAACCAAAGTCCGGGGTGTAGGAACATGCAGGACATGGGTGTATTTGTACAAACATAGCAAGGAGCCACCTCACCTGGCTATTCCGTCAGCAGAGCTTTATTGAGAGCATTGGGAGCGATTTAATGAACATCTTAAGGGCTGTAAAGTTTACACACATAATTTGAATTCCTTCTGTCTCATTGTGCAGTGGGTGATTATCCTGGTTTACATGTGGGAAGCAGAAGCACAAAGACAGCAGGCACCAAATGAGGAAGCAGAGAGGAGGCCAGGGCAGAGCCTGCCTTGCCCAAAGGCCAGCAGTTGGTTGTTGTAACATCTACTGCCTCCCCATCACCGGTGCTCAGATGCTACACACGGAGGGCCTGGTTTGTTGCAAGACTTGGCCTCTGTTACTACACATCTTGTCCTTGCTAAATTAGGCTTAGTTCCACTTTCAAGGCCAAAACACCAGGAAGCAGGTACCATTTTAAATCCCATGTCATGCAACCAGTGCAAGGCTGACCCAGCCCTGGGAGCAGGAGGCTGTCAGCACAGGAACAAGGAGGGCATTCAAGAGAATGAGAAACTGCATAAGACCAAAACTGGCACAAAGTGTTTTTCCACACTACCATGGAACTGGATTCGGGGGCTTGTGGTAAGAGGATGCCTCTGAGGCCAAGAATTTAGGCTTCTGGTTTTTCTCTCTGGAAGAATAGGAGGTGTAATCAGTTGGAACGAATGACTGAGCCCTGAGAGCCCTTGGTTGCTGGGAGGCAGCCTGGCTCAGTGCTGACTGAGAGATGTGCCAGCCATTGACTGGGGAAGACCAGCTCTGCTTCTGCTATGAACATCAGAGAATCCTGGTGACTTCGTGCTGTGGGCAAAGATGACCTGTGGCATAATGCTGAGACACCTCAGTAGTCTTCCCTCTAAAGGATACATGAAATTCCTGGGATCTGTGAAGTACCAGGAGCCCATGAGAGCCTTTTCCCAAGAGGCAGCATTACTGAAGAGCTGTGGGCGAGCAGAGATCCTCCTCCCCTTGGCGGTTCAGTGCGAATACAGCCAAATATAGGCAGAAAGAATCCTTTCTGAAGAACGAAAAGGGGAGCAATGGAGAAGAGTAGCAGCATCCCTCTCTGTGAACCCACTCCCCTCCATCCCCATAGCAAGCTCCTCTGAAAGCAAGACTAGGATTAATAGGAAACATATGGGAGGAGAGTCTGTGATCCAGGGCTCCAGGACGAGCAGCTGAAGCACTAAGTAGCTACCTGGACCCCGTTCAGGAGTGAGCTCAGGGATCAAACATCTCATGAATGGGGAGTGGGCTGGGTGGGGAATTTAAAAGGTACAGGCTCCAGTTTGGTGCTTCCCACCCTCCCAGGGCAACACGCCAGTCTGAGAGGAGCATTCCAGCTCCAGCACAACAAAGCGTGAGACTCACTAACATCGTCCATGCAACATCTCTTTACCTCTCTCCTCAAATTGAATTGGAACTTGACTCATATTGGTTCCATAGCATTCCAATCCATTCAATTCTCAAGCTCTAAAGCCTTAAGGGGCTTCTGTGAAGCTACATTTGCAAGCAATGGACTGATACCAAACTCAAATGCCCTCAGCTTTGGTGGAGCTGAACACTGAATTGGAGGCTGTAGCTCAAACCCTCTATGGAATTTGGTGGAGGCAGATTTCCCCACCTCACTGAGGACACTGCCTTCTCCTCCTTTCTGCTCCATCATTTTTTTTTTACCCTCTTTCCTTCTCTTTGGATTTTCTTCCCTTTGTCCATGCCAAGCACAAAGCAGCCATTATCTCAAAGCTCATCACTCTACACAAATATAATCCAGCTAAATATCTGATATAACAGGCAGGGAACAGCTGTAGAAGACCAGGTGAAAGGGTGAAAGGGTCTGTCTTGGACAGCAAAGAACTGGTCTAAGGTATTGAGGACAGACCCTTTGACAGTGCAAACCAACTGTGCTGTTCCAGTGTCTCATACACCAACTACAACTCTTGCCTTTGAGTAAAAGAGAGGAAAAATGGCCATAACCATGGTCACTGAATAAGAATATCCCCAAAGCTGGAGAGAGTTTGTATCCACACCCAACCTCCCATTCTTTGCCTTTTCCACAAGGAGCATAAACACAAATTGTGCACTGAAGCTGCATAGGATTGCTTTGTGCAACTGGCAGCTTGTTCCTGCGCTGCTTTTCTCTGACATCCTGTTGTTATTAGCATCTCTTTGGCCAAGCTCTTCCCCTTGGGAGTCCAGTGGCTCTGGCAACCACGCTGCTCCCTCAGTGTATCCTTAGCTCAGTCCCTGAAAGCCAGAGTAGTGGCAGACCACTGCAATGCATGTGCAAACACTGCCCCTGGTGCCATTTGCAGCTGTACATTCACATCAACACCTCAGTTCAGCGTCCTTTTGGCTGGAAAAGCGCTGGAGTTTGACACTGGGACTGTGTAATGACCTGGGGGCTCAGCAAGTGTGTGCCGTTCCTCACCTGCCACTGACTTCCTGGCAACCTGGAACCATTCCCTGTGTGTTGCCTACTCAGGGTGGGATCTGTTCAAGGCATGTGCTGAAGTTTAGCAAGAGGGGACACTGGTCCTTTCTGGGGTCTGAAGACAATGCAAGTGAATATAATTTCTATGCAGAAAAACTGGAGTTGTTTCCAATTTAAACCAATTACATTGATCAATTTATCACATTTTCCAGTTTACATTTAACCTGATGATGGATGGATGCATCACCTACATGCTCTCATCACCCACCAACTGGAATTGCAGCAAGAACAAGGTGAAGAAAACTTTCAATGTGACAGTGATCCGAGTATCTTTGTTTCCTGTGTTTGTGCTTCTCTGCAGCTTAACTAACACAATACCTGCAGGAATGAGATATGCTTCATCTCAGCAATACTTCTCACCTCCCTGGATTCACATGTCATCACTTAAGTCTTTCCCTTAAAAAAATAAGGAGGAAAAAACTTAATTCAAGTAAGGGTGGAATGCACAGAGGAGACGAGCTCTGTTCTTTATGCTACCATCAGCATAAAGTGCTCCGTGAATGGCTGCCCATCCCATCCCATCCCATCCACTACCTTCCACATGTGCTTTTTTGTTATCATTAGCTTCGCTTTAAACAATCCTTTCCAACCTTTCCTATCTCTTCATTTTTGCTGTCCTCGCTCCAGAATGAAGTAACAAGCTTGTAACCAAGCATTTTCCATGCCTCACCATACGAGTTCATTGGGTTATTCCAGGGCTACTTCCTTTACCTCATCCCTGACATCCTGATTCTGCCATGAAGCCTATGCACAGACCCCCTGAAGTTACTGAGGCTCTAACTTCAACATGGAAAGCTCTGGGTGACCTCCAAATTGATCTCAGTAAACTTTTCTGTCCAACATGGCTTTAAAGAGACTTGGTCCTAATAGCCCAGAGTAGGATTAAGCTTTATGGAAATAAGAGCAATAATTGCTACAATTTGAACATGTTTTTTGTCCTGGGGGTGTTATTTTTACACAGTGGATGAGGATTTTCATTTCAATATGCTCTGTAATGTTACAGTCTGCACACAGGAGCAATGAATCCACATGGATCTTGCAATAAAGCAGTAAACCCTAACCCCCAGGATGGTTATTCATAAAGCAAACAGTGCTCACTTATTGTAACTCCCCATTTCAGCACAGCTTTTGGGAACCAGCAGAGACTGACATGCCCACAGCACAAAGACATCACCTGGCTCCATGTTTCATTTCCCAGAAGCCAGAATAAATGGCATGGTCATAGAAGGGGTGGGCTAGCCACTGACCACTGCCATTCTGTAGGTAATTTATGCTGTGACTGCACAGGGCCTGGATCTATCCTGCTCTGCTTCTCTCCTGTGTGTGGTTATGAAAAGAGCAAGAGAAGGAGAAAGGAAATTAACACAACAGAGAACTTGAAATAAAAGTGTTTTACATCATCTCCTATAAAACAACCCATAAATCCCTGCCCTCCTGCTCCACCCCTCACATGGTTTTCATTTTGCTGGCTGGCTGAAAAACAGAAAAGTGGAGGGTACAAAGCACATATTCTTGGGGGGAGAGGCTCCCCCCTTCCCTATACACTTCCTACTCACACCTTGCCCCTATGCCTACAGCACAGCATTCTCCTCTGGTAAGTGAAACATGGAGGAATTCAGCATCTGTCTGCCATGTGCACTGCCCCAGTTCCTCCTGCCCCACTCGGAGCATCCTCAGCCACCTTTGCTCAGTGCAGTGGAAAGGACAGAGCTGCTGGGACTTCTCAGCCACCAGCATAAACCCCCAGGTAACAGGAGCACCAGAGCACCAGACCACCAGCAAGGCCCCAGGTTTACCCATCTGTCACTCCAGTGATGGCACAGAAGGTCACAACAGGAACCCAGAAGGGTCGAGGCGGTGTCTTTCCCATTTCACCCCTGCACCCAGAGAACCTGCAGTTCTTCAGAGCCATTCATCCTCCTTCAGCAGCCACTACGGTTTTCTGAAGAGGGCAACAGAGAATTGATTTCTGTCCTGGAATTCACTGGCTCATTTAAGGAGCTGTTCTGAAGAGTACGTCTCTAATGCCTGAACATAATCTAAACATCCAAAGTGCTGTATAAATGCTATTAGTTACTTTCAGTAGAGTTGGATAAACAGAAATGCTAATGCTTCAATTCCAGCATTTCCAGCATTGAGAGTTTTGCCATTGGAAATAAACTGCAGCTCAAGAAATTTAGATCCACATTCTCCACAGAGTTAGAGGTCCTCTGAAGCTCTTAGGAGTTGCCACGCTGTTTGTCATTGCTTTCTTTGCTAGCAAGAGGAATCACAGATGCCAACTAAGCTACAACATCAAGCTCGGTCTCATTTCTCTCCTCCCACCTCCACCCCCAAGCACTTCTCACCAGAAAGAATGACCTGGTGTAGTTCCAGGAGCTGAGCAAAGAGAGGGCAGTGAGAATGCCAGCCTGACTTGCACAGAAACATAGGCACCTTTTTGTTCTAACAAGCTCTGGTAGGGCAAGCTCCAGGAGATGCCAAGAACATTTTGTTCAGAGGCAAGGATCTGGAGCAGGTCTGTTCCCAGTGTCCTGTCCCTCTCTGGGTGGGGATGTATACCAGCTGATAGCCGTTTGAGATAGTCCTGGGCTGTGTCAGACTTAGCTCCAGCCCTTCTGGGAGGAGAAGGGGTTTGTTCCCATGGCAGTCTGGCATGTAGCTAACCTGGTAGTGACTGTGTGTGTATAGGAGAGCCAAAATAGAGTTCTGAGCAAGGTTGCATGCGGGTGGAGGGAATGTACTTCAGCAGCTCACTGTACAATGGCTTTTTCATTTCCACTGCTCCCATTGCTGCTGGGCCTCATTCTGGCTTTGGCACTGGTCTCCAAACCACCTATCCACTACACTGTGTAAGCTGCCATCCTAACAGCCAGCTTTTGCTGGCCTAGCAAGTTACAACCTGCTGGTGTTTCCCCTCAAAAACACACATTTGCTAACTTTCGACCTTGCCACAAATGGATTCAGCACATGGATCTGCTGGAAAACTGGGGAGTTCTCCAGGCTCCTCTTGGAATTCATCCGCTCACCTCCAGAAGTGGTCCTTCAGCCCATGCTTTGTTTTCCAACATGCTGCTCAAGCCAATCCATAAGGGAAATGTTGGATGGGCCCTAAATGCCAACTGTGATACCATTTTATCACAGGAATCCACTGCCGTTTTAATCCCATTGTCAAGACCTAGATGGTTCACAGTTTAAGGGGATAAGGCAGATAAAAGAAGAACTATTCCTATTTTATGGATGTGTAGAGATGCCTGCAGGAATTGGCAAGTGGCTGACCGCAGGGTGGCATCAGTGTGTGACCTTATGGTGAGATACATACCATTGCCAACCTGTGACTCCAAGGCAAATGGCATCATTTGTTGTAGTTCACACTTCTTTGTCATCTCTGACTGAATAAAGAAAAGCAAAGGATGAGAATGAGTTAAGAGGAAAGCAGCATAAGCAGATCTTCAAAAATTAGTCACTGCATGCAAGGCAAACAGCAGCCTGTAGATATATCCCACCCAAAGGGGACTGAGAAAGTGACCTCATGCTGCTTGTCAAATATAATCCCATCCCTCCCATGACGACCTAATGCTGCAGCTCCATCTGTCTGGAAGCGAGTCCCCACTGCACCAGGGCCAGCTTTACCATAGAGACAGAACAGTGCTAGGAACTTCTAATGACTGTGTATTATACACCCTACCCTGGTCAAGGCTTTTCCCAGTAAACCTGGGAGCAGCACACAAACACCAAGACCTGCGTTGCCACACGTATGTGATGCAGACTGGTTGTGTGCTTAGCTACAGGTTTATGTCGTGCTATACACACTGTACAAACCCCCTTCATTTGTCATGATCCTTGCTTTTGTGCCTAAAGACCTTACCACAGACCTGGATCCTCAGTGTGCCAGGTGTGTGCAACCAGGCTGACAGGAGGATCTCTGCAAACTGCAGCCCCCATCCCAGCAGCAGCTGATGCAGCCCATGCATCTGATGGACTGTGCAAGAACTGACCACAGATTATCACCTGGGCATGGAGGGCAGGAAGCCTTGGTCCCTTTCATCCAGGAGTACAGGCACAGAAGATAAGGAAGAGAGGCTGCCACTTTCTCCACAGACTGCTGCTCTTTTCTTCCTTCCTCCCATTTCTGAGGCATCTAAAAACCCAGAGGCAGCTTTCTCCTTCCCATTGAAACCAGACTTGTCACAGCAAAGCAAGATGCAAGCCATGGCTGAGCCATGCTCATAGCACCCGGGCTACTGCCATGCAGAGCAAAGTCATACTCTGTTCCCAGGCACCATAGTGGATCAGCACCAGCAGAGCTGCAACCTGCCCTAGAGCTTTCTCTTTCTCTTGCTCTTAGTTTCAAGGATGAACCCATAAAGTAACCTATCATTGTCTAGCAAAGCTCTTCTGTGCCAAGGACCCAGATTGCTGCTCAGGGACTGTAAAGGACGTGCCAAGAGGCTGTACTGCCTCGAGGATCTTTGGGAAACAGTCTGTGCGTAAATCTTTCCCCTTGGACGTGTTTCATGGAGCCATCCGAAGGCTCAGTAAAGCCACAGACAACACAGGCAGTAGCAGGTGGCTGGATACGATGATGCAGGAGCCCACCTGAAAGGACCAAGACACCACAGTGCCTCTGCCTGGACACAGTTTGTCAAGAGCTCCGAGCACAGGCTGAGCTCCAGCCAATTTGGCTGCACGAGTAGCTTTTCAGTGTGGGTTTTATGGGGCTCCCTGGGAGCAGGGCAGGGGCAGCCCCCCTCTGCCCCGGTGCTAAGTTATTTTACAATCATTATCTGAAGTCAGTGTTTAGCTGTTGCCCGGGGAACAGCTCAAACACGCCTCACCTCATGGCCTCCCCGCAGCTCCGCACGGCTGCCGCGGAGCTGGGAAGCAGCCTGAGTGCCAGGGGCTGAGGAAATGAGCTCTGCAGCCTCCCCAGGACATCCCAGAGTCTTGCAGAGCCAACCCAAACCATCCCCAGCCGCATTCCTGGGCAGGCACCTCACTGAGCACACGGTGCCTGTCGCACATCACAGCATCTCCCCCAGCCCTCACACCCTTCGGCTTCTCCAAACACGTGCAAAGCCATGAGGCAAATGCAGCCCAGCTCACGCCACTCCCATTGGTACCTCTTCCCTGCCTCTCCCAACATATCCTCTAGCAAGTGTATTGTCCTCTGACACACACTTGGAGTGCTCGGAGCCAGATATGTAATCCTGCAGTACATCGAGTGTCCTGCTGAGCCACAGCCTGAGCTGAGATACAGGAACTCAACACACACAGAGCCTTTCAGATCATGCAAGGGGTTAAGGAGCTGGAATGAGGCTGTGGCAGGCACTCAGCAATCCTGTGCTGCTAACACAAGCACCTCACTCACTACAGTCACATGGAATATCATGTGCATAAAGCAGATAGTATCGAGCCTGGTGTATAAATGTGCTCATCTCCCAGGTCAAAACACCGTGCTGAGGCTCGACCTGCTAGGAGGAAACTAAACAAACACATCTGCATGTTGCTTGGTGTAGCCAGATTGAAATGGGGTAATGCCAAAGAGGCAAATGGGGATCGGAGTGATGGTGCCTTGCAGGCACTGCTGGCCTAATGCACGAGGAAACAAAGAGCAAGTCAGGTTACAAGCAGGAGGCAAGCGCTGTGCCCCTGGTGCCCCAGTTCATTGCTGGAGCAGGGGTCAGGAGACGAGTCAAACAGGCAAACCAGAGCCATTTAACACTTCAGTTCCCCTGTGCCCATGAATCTGCAGAGGGCTGTCTTGGTTTCATTACCTCTGTGGTACCAGTTGCCCTCTAGCTCACACTTCAGCTGGTGTCTGCAAACAGACCTGCATGTACATTGTTAGAGTTCAGTTAGGTGCTTGCTGGGTGCTTTCAGCACCCCAAAAACCTTCATCTTTCTTCTCCTATTCCTCCTTTCCTCACCCCAAGTCAATGAGTGAGGGATGGGTCCCTGAGTAACTCAGAACATGTATCTTTGGCACCCTTCAGACTCCCTGTGAGGTTACATGAGAGCCACACCAGATCAGGATTTGCCACCTTGCCACATTGAGACCTGCCTCTTTAAGCATGGTGGCACTTCTGCGACAGATCATGTCTGATATGGGCCAGACCTCACATCTTCCCAGCATCAAAAGCACCACCAGCTATTCTGGAGGGAAGTACACAGGTGGCACCTTTTGTGCTGAATGGGTGGAAATCTTCCCCCAGCAGAAATAATCACTGCTTGGATGCTTGCTCCCAGTCAGGCAGTGGCAAAGCAATCCCTGGGAATTCTTCAATAGCTTTAAATGCCGTGAGATGCTGGTGGGGTTCCAAGGTATGTCTGAACTGTTACTCAATTCCTTTTACTGTCCCCCTGCTGGGAGCCTTGATATGAGGGAATGTTTAACTCCATGAATGGGAGCAGGTCTCACATTACTGAAGAGCTGAGTGATTTTTGCCAGTACAACTGCAATCAAGTTGGAGATTAGTTCTTTGCTTTTTAAGACTAACCCCAGAGTGGTCATAGAAGCACAGTGTGGGGAGCAAGGCACCAGTATCCCCTCCAGTTTTCCATGTGTGTCTTTGTCTTCTGTTCCCCTTTGAAAGCAAGGGAAGCATCGAGACAAGACCTCTGTAATCCTTGCAGCTCAACCCAAAACGAGCTGGAGCTGTCAGCAAACAAAACTGTTGCTGGGGCCAGAAAGAAACCGAGTCCTGAACGACTTCCCCTGGCATCATGCAGAGACACAATCTGCCCCTGTTTCCTTTTGTTGATGGCCAAATGTTCATCCCCCGTGGCTAAAGCAACTCCATCACCTTAGCCAGTGTCAGCAGCTCCTGTGCTGTGTGCCCCAGAGGAGAAGGTGATGCTCCACCATTAGCCAGGCCCCAAGCACCCGCTGGGTGGGACCCATGTCCTGCCCAGAGCCCACTATTCCCAAGCCTGCCCTTTCACTGTGCCTGGCTCCCTGTGCCTCATGCCACGGGACATTCATACTTCAGCTAAGTCATTGCTGACCCATTTTACTTCATTTGTTTTTCTCATTCAGCTTTGCCTTCTTGGCCTTGCCTAAAGCAGCTGGACCCACTTGGGGCTGGTTTGGATCCATGCAAGAGGCCAATGAGATGTGATGTAGCATAAAAGGAAGTGCTCCCAGAATGGCTGCACACTTGCTCTACCTTTCTAAAGCCTGTGGAAGCTTAACTGCATCCCATAAATCATCAGGGACTTCTCAGAGTCTGGCTGTCAGCTCCATGCTCCCTGCTGCTGGGAGCCTTGCCTGCCTACATGCCACAGCCACATGGAGATGTTCCACATTCACAGTCAAGCCACAAAAAGTCTGTCCTGTTCCTTCAAGGAATGCTGTGGCCTTTGTGAACTGGAGAGGAGCAACGCTGTATAGCAGAGAGCCAGCCTGTGGAGTCAAGCAGGCTTCAGCATGCTGCTTCCTAAGGCTACGGTCCAGTGAGATTTCACCAGTTTTGGCACAAAATACAGGCGCAGTCAGTGCTCTGATATGAGATGTGATCCTCTGTTCCGTCATACATCCATCACAAACAGCCCCACAATGTGCCAAGGGTGCTTTTAGCCTCAAACAAAACCCGGAAGTGGGAAGGAGTTCATGTAGCTTCCCTTACCTAGATACACACAATCTGGCCTTAGGTGGTTCACTGTCCTTAGTCAAAATAGGTATTATCACTCACATGTTGCAAAGGGAAAATACATCAGTTTTGCTTGTGACTCTCTATTTACCAGCAGAGTTCCTGATGCAGCTGTATCAGCACAGCTTGAACAGGCAGCTAATGCTTGTTTGTTCTTCCTTTCCAGCTCAGTCTTGCAGCAATTCACCCCCTCTCCAGTATCTCAGTTTGCCTTTTCAGCCCAAACCCAGCCTCAGCTTGGATCTGCCCAGAAGTGAAGGTGAGTCTGAGATGTTTTGGGCCTCTTGCACTCAATGGTGCATTGAAGCACATTAGGAAAGGATAAGGTGAGGTATTTCCTTCGGGCTGGGTGCCCAGTAGCTCTGGAGCAGGGGAGGAAGAGAGTTTCCAAGGCCCCTTCAGAAAGCAGGGCCAGTGCTACTCTGGCATGGCAGGAGGAGAAGTCTCTTGCCAAGTCGTCTCTGGACCCCTGATCAAACACATCGGGGCACCCCCTTTGTGCTAATAGATGAAACTGCTCCTCTCATGAACTTGGGTACCCAATGCCAAGTTTAGATGCAGTCTAGACTCAGTAGCATATTTATAACCCTGGCACATGACGTGGCAGGCAGTGGGGTATAAACAACATTCAAACACGATGAGGCGCAAGGTTATTTATACATCCAAGTGCTGAATGTAGGGTACCACAGCCCCAGGGGCAGGAGCCACAGCTTCCAGGGGATGGGAAGCTGCCTTACCAGTGGGAAGAGGGGTTCTGAGAATGGGACACAACAGGAGTTAAGATCACTATCTAATCCCATACCTGAGCTTCAGCAAGATACCAAACTGAGCACATTTCTTCAGGAATAAATCTCATCTTACCTGTTGCCACAAGAGATGGAAAGTGTGAGGAGCTGGCTCAACCATTGCCCGAGATGTAGGCAAATGTCCATTCAATCACAACGGCAAAAATGTCTCTATTCAACAGGTAATATTCAGGATGCAACTCTACTGACAGTTTGACACTGTCCAGTGGGTCGAGTGGCAGCAACTCTCTCACACGTCTAAGAACCATCTAATTCATGGCAGTCACAGGAGTCAGCATCTGTACTGCATCAGGAATACAAGAGCCCATGAGTACTGTGAGCCTGCAGGCTGCTGAGGCAGATTTGTTCCAGAGCCTTAGCCTGGTTGTGGATAAAATTGATCTAGTGGAAGATTAGTATCTATGGACCTCTTTGAGCTCTTGGGCTGAAAGAGGGTGGAAGCACAATGTGTTGTTATTTGCCCAGGAGTCAGAGCTTACAGCCAGCTCTCTGCTTCCTTGTGCAAATTGCACCCTTAGAGTAGGCTCACAAGATGATTTTGATTCCATCTTGCCCTCAATACAGGAATCAGGTGGGGTTTTGAACCGCTTTAGCTGCACCAGACAGTGCTCTGGTATGTTATTATAGTGTGGCTAAGTCATGTCTGGTGGCTATTAATGTCCCAAGCCTCTTAGAACATGGACAGTCTGTGAGCCAGGCTGGCTGAGACAGCCAGGCAAAGTGACATCAGTCAATGATAACAGGGTGAAGGAAGTCGCCTTGTCAAATCTTCCTTCAGGCCTTCAGGGAAAGGAGTGTCACACCAAGAGCTGGACATGACTGCTCTTCCCTCTTCTTTCATCTTGCTGCGGAGGGGTTTAGGTTACTGCCTCTAGGTGGGGAGAACCGGTTCTGCAGGTGATGCTGGGGGAGCAGAAGGGGAAGAGTAAGGTTGGACTTGTGTGACAGTAAATACCCATCTGTGTCCTTTCTGTGACTTACATGTCATGAAACACCTCAACCTTCCACCCGGAAAGAAACTTTTACAGACATAATTGGCTTTAATAATAGCTTGCACCACCACACTTTCTCCTGAGAATCCCACACACTGGGCAAACATCTGTCCTACAGCCCTCTGCCCGGAGCACAGAGATGTCACTGCCACTCGGAGATGGATTATCCAAGCAAAAAGCATACTGACCAAATGTTAGCTCATCCCAGCAGTCAGGGAAAGGTCAAAGAGTCAACTCCTTCAGTGCCTTCTCTAGGAAGACATCCCTTCTCCCCAGCAGGTTTTTAAGGAGGCTCTTTTCCTAATCTGTGAGATCGGCCTTACCCTGCCATGAGCATTGGCCCCCAAATCTGTGCTGCGCCACACTTAGATAAGCTGTGGGGCAAACACCTCCCACTTAGAGATGTAGTTTTGTATGTCACCTTTGCAAGGGGTGGCGTGGATGCCAGGGAGCTCTGCTTTCAAATACCTGCTGCCTTCTCTGTGGAATGAAGGGGAATGTCAACAGAGACTGGCTTCTGTAGAATCTAGTCTTTGGAGGGAGAAGGGCAGACAACACACTCCGGAGACTTGCAGATCTCAGCAGCTTTCCGGGGGAAGGCCTCATTATCAGTCATCAGCGCTAGGAATGACAGGATGGTCTCTGTCTTTTCATGCCCATCTGACCTGGGAGAAATTATGTCAGCCCAGGTGCTTGGGCTGGATTTAGACAGAGGAAGAAGTGGGCAGTGCAGTGAACCACTGCCCATCTCCATGGGCCAAATACCTCCTCTGACAGCCATGAATACAGCTGGGAAGGGAAGTGTTAGTGTGAGGGTGCTGAATCATCTCACCCCAGACCAAGCCTTTGAGAGGTCACCCAGTTCATTCCCCTGCACAAAGTGGGTAACAGCTACATCAGCATCCTTCCTGGCAGCTTGTGCACTGCATGCTCCCAGCTGCAGAGCCAAAGACTCTCCCTCCTGTTGAAAAAGTACTTGCACCCTTCTCAGGCTACGGCTGAGCACGTGGTTCATATATCTGAATGCCCCACACTGCACCACAAGCTACAACCCACCTGCACTTTGACAGGGGAAGGTGAGAAAGTGCTGTCCCCTTTATCTGAGACTTCCAGCGTGACGTTAACCAAAGTGTTGAGAATTTCTGGGTGTGAAAAATAGGGAAGAGAAATGTGAGAGAGAGGGGGAGAAATGATAAAGATCAATCTGCCTCATGCCTTATCCTCTTCCTCCCCCTTTCCTATCCTTCCCAGGAAGCTGTAGGGCATTACTTGGTTTGTGCTGGGCTGAGAGGATGCTGCCAGGTCAGCAGGATACATTGTCCGTTTAGTCAAGAAGAGGATTATTTAGACTAAAGCCTCTCAAAGGAAATATCCATTCATACATGAAAAGTCTCTAGAATTCCATTTGCTCTCTCCAGTGTTCCTGTATCTCTGCAATCTCCAAAATGCAATTGCTGCTTCCTCCATCCTCTGCTGGCTGTGGACGTCAGCTGCTCGTTGTTCAGCTAAGCTCACAGTGAGGTTCTGCCTGCACCAGGCATGATAAACAGCAGGTTGAAAGCTTTTCCTTTTCCCCAGCACATTTGGTCCTCAATCATTTGCTGCTGACTGGTTGAAAAGGGAAATTTTCAAGCTGCTTTGAAAACTTCACTGCTAATAAGGGGTCTTCTTCCATATAGGTGTAAGTAACTAACAGGAAAGTGGTACCTACAAGGAGTTTTCAGGTCTGTGAGTACATTCCACTTGTTTCACAACCAGGGACTTCCAGGACATTGTACTAACTACACTGACCTCATGGTTAAAGGAGAAACTGGGGTGTAAGATGTAGCTCAGGAACAAGGAGGAACATTGTGTTTATGGTATGTAAGACTGCTACACAGTACAGCACAACTTTAGCAGCAGGAAAAGATTGCTACGGAATTCTTAGGATTGGGAAGGAAGGAAGTGATACTAACAAGATCCAACACACTTTCTATTGTTAAAGATTCCTGAGAAATCCATCCATGCACACAAGACAGAGCTAATTCTGCTTTGAAGAACTCCCTTTTGTCTCCTACCATTTTTTCTAGGAATTTTACATCTACACTTTGTACAGTTCTCATTTTCAGCATTACTCAGCTGATGCCATAGCTAGTAAATTACACCAGAAGGCAAGCACACCTTTCTACACTATGGGCAATCTATTTAGCCAGCTCTTGTGAACTTCGAAGCACACGTGGTCATGACACCACACATCAGCAATGTCCCAACAAGACACGTGCTGGCACCCTTTCACCTCATGTGCTCCCAGCTTAATTAGGGAGTGCTTCCCAAAGGGGCAGTGTCATGGATGTGTGTGCGTTGGTGAAGAGCTGTGACAGCTTGTATTTAATCCCTTTGATCTACACCATGTGTGGGTAGCACAAGGGTCCTTCCTCTCATTCTGAGCACATGTATAATGCTGGAGCAGGGCCTCACGCAGAGGACAATGGGGTTCTTGGCAATTCACTTATTCCTGTTGCAAAACCACCACCTCTGACTTGATTCCTCCCCCTGCCTGGTGCAGAGACACTGACTGTGGCCCCATGATAAGGGAATCGTTGCAGAGGAGTTATAAATAGCTATCAGACAGGGGTCACTAATTCTGCCTTACTCACAGCAAACGTGTCAGCCAAAGTTCTTCTATCAGGAAACTGCATTTCCCACTCTTGTCTGTCACACTCTCCCCTCCCTTCCTAGAGGTGTCAGCGCCATTATTAACTCTTATCTCTCTGAAGTTATTTCCTCTCCAATTCCAGTTCCCTTTCATTTCTTCAGTGTGGCCAGGACAGACACATACAGACACTCACTTTAATGGTGACATCGTTCATCTGGATCCTCTCCTGTCCTGCCACCATGGTTTGGAAAGTGCATTCTGACACAGAATAGGGAGGTGTTTAACCAATGATGCCCTTGTGACAATAATTAGTGTCATTCAAGCACTGTGCTCGGTAAAGAAGCTACAGTCAGATCATATTAGTGAGTCAGTGTAGAGAGACGTGAATAAGGGATGGAAAATCTCAATACTGAGGTGCTTAGGACAAACTTCCCAAGCCTGAGGAAAAGACATACCAGAGGCATCAGTGAACCCACTGAGGAAAGGGCAGTGCTGCATATGCATTGAGTAGTCCTTGGGCACAGCCTATGGGAACCTCAGCTGGGAAGCCAAAATTGAGATCAGGTCATTTATAGGGAGCAGAGCAGAGGCTGGAAGGTTTAACAATGCTGGTCCCAAAGACACAGCTGAGATTACAGAGACATTAACATTACACAGTTCTCTTCTCTAGAGACCCAGGGGCAGGTACAGGGGAGTACAAGGTTCTGTTTTCCTCTGAGGTATCTACACCAGCTATTCTCAGAAGTTACTGAGCAGAAGACTCAATTACACGAGTTCCTAATATAGCAAGTTATATGATCATGGGCTATTTTCTTAAGTTTTGCCTCACCCATTTGTACACTTCTCATGGTAAAGGTCTTTACTCTGTGGAAACTCTTCCTACCAGCACTCGAACTGACTCAAGGGAACATTTATTTTGGGAGACTGTCCTTTAGCAAGATAAAACCCCATCAGACTCCAGCTCTCTTCACATTTATTCATGTCTTGAGCAAACTGCTTCCTGTGCAGACAGAGCAACATAAAAACTGGGTAACACCCAAAGCCGGCAGCGCTGTGTCTCTGTGAAGAGAGCTCTGGGCTGGAGTTCAGGAGACTGTGGCTTGCTTCCTAACTACACTGGCCTTTTGACTGCCATTCAATGAGTCAATTCATTGAGCCATGCCTCAGTTTCCCTGCTCCAGTAACAGGCAACGATACAGACATCCTTGGGGGTCTACTGAACACTCCTCAGTAACTGTCAAATACTGCTTATACAGGGCTAGCCTAGTTCAGCCTCAGCAGGACCCCTGTTCCTAATGTGGTTACTAGATTGCGTTCTTTCTACAGGATCCTGTACTTCAGAAAGTATATAAGAAGTAAACAAACCACAGCTCCATCAGCCAGGAAGAAGAAGAAATAATGCAGACAAAGAGACCCACTTGGCCAGGTGACACAGTGACATCCTGCCCAGGCGGAGTCCTAACTGCCCAAGAAGCATCTTGTGAACGGAGCTCCTTTTGTGTCCTCAGGGAAGGGTGTGTTCAATTTGAGGAGCAGGGAAGACGGAAACTGCACAGACATTAGCTCCTTTAGCTGAGGAGAAGGAGGACTAGGTAAAGATGACCCTAACACGGTCACGTCAGGAGTGAGCCCTTCCTTTCTCAACGCCAACCTCATGAAGGCCCAGCAGAGGTTGGGCTGACCCCAGTACGTCTCCTCTGGCACCCTGAGGTGTGTGGTTTCAAGTCCTATCTGCCTCCTGGTCACGCTGAGCAGCAGTGAAAGAGGGAAAAGGGGAAAAAGGAGAACAACCTAACCCCAAATCTGTTTAAAGGAAGTCAAAGGCCAGACGCTCCTGGCTTCCTCTCCACTGCTGCCACAGTTGCTGTAGGCTGTGGTTGCGGTTAGTCTGTCTAGAGCTCACATGTGAGAGACTGAAACTGTGTTGACTGGAAACTGCCCAGCTCTGTGGCTGATGAGCTGCAGCAGCACCTGACAGCAGCCTTGCAAAACCCTCCTCTCCAAGGGGAGGGTTTGTTTCTGCTGGGCTCATGTTGCTCGTATTCCCCCATCAAAATGAAAGATACATGAGCATGACATTATTAAAAAAAAGTGTGCTTTGGGCTAGTTTTAAAAGGAATAAGGCAGAAAATGGTTAACAGCTTTCTGCATTTAAAGTAAAGAGGTTGCTGTGTTGCATCTGAGGCTTGTTATTACAACTGCTTCTGCGATAGGGTCATTCGATGCTTTATGTAAGAACAAAGATTGACCCTGTAATCAAAATTAACATTTTTCAACAAATACTGACAGAATATCTGCTGTAATTACAGTTAAGTCAATCAACCATTTTCTGCTTGTGAAAGTGCAAGAAACTCTTCCTTGATATCAGTGGCGTTTGGATGGAGTCCTTTAAAAGCTACTATTCAAGTGCGGCAAGGAGAAGAATCAAATCCAGTCTTTTCTGATAAGTAGAGTGGAAGGAATCAGTGGAGCAGTAGAAAAATGATGCTTTTTAAGCACCATATACTTCCTAATCCTACCTAAGGAAGCAATGGCTAAGTTAGACCAACAAAGTGTGCTTGTGTGTAGGATCTGTGCAACCCTTTTGTTCTTGCCATGAGCAAGTCTGTTTCTGACAGTGGCAGATGATGAGCCTGTACAAGGTGATAATGTACCTGGTGGAATCAGGATGAAATCTTTCTAACTGGCAAGCAGAGTGAGAACACTTATTAAAGGATTGTTTTAATTACTACATGGATGCTCAGTGCGTTTAGAGAATCCATTTGGGTCTTGTGGTAGGGAGTGAAATCAGAGAGTAGCAGCCCAGAGACCTCCACTTCTGGTCTGAACATTCCCCCTCTGGTTAGCTTAGAGCACAGGGAAGATTTACGTGCCAGACTTGCAGGATGCCATGAGATCCGCAGAAGTCCCATCTCTCTCTGCATTTGTACTGATCAACCAGCACATCCCGCCCTGACAGCAAGTTACAGGAAGCCCTCCTGCACACTCCAGGAAATGCCCGGGATGGCACCGGTGCTATTTGCTGGTACCCACTATGGGTGCCAGCACTGTGCAGTAGCTGTGGATATTAGGTGTCTGCCAGCTCTGCCATCTGGCCAGCACAGCACTCTTTGCTAGAGAACAGTAGCACAGAATGATGGTAACAGCAAGCTTCACATTGCTCCCTTTGGATCTTCACTTTGAGGAACGGGGAGGACTTGAAGATACGATATAGCAGAAAGAAAGGTGCCCTTTGGGCTCTGCCTTTTCCGCCAGCAGTGGTAATTCCCTCTCCCCTCAAATGAAGTATTTTTGGTGGAATGAAACTGGAATAAATCCCCGCAGGCTGCACAGCAATCTCTTTTCTGTCTTGTTTCACTGTACACAAACATCCTCACTCGCTTTTGTGATGCAGGTGAATGAAAGAAGTATGTTTCAGTGAAAGAAAATACAAGTGCCCAGAGCAATGAGGAGGTATTTCTTTAAGCAGTCGGGAAGCTTTCTATTGGCACATTGTCCTGTGCTTAGGGAGCACTCCAGGAACTAGCAGGAGGGACAGAGTCAGGCATAAAATGTTAGTGTGTGTTTAGTAAATACCATTGCATTAAATCATGTTTCTTCACATTGCTTCTCTCTGTAACTGGCTGCATATGAACCAAACAAGAATAAACACAATTGTGTCTACTACAGAAAAGAAACTGTAAGCAGGCTGAGCATGGAAAACAAAGCAGAGCAGCTGCATGGCATATTTTGGCCACTAGTGAATAGGTGGAGTGTCTAAGATGGGCCAGCACATATACACATTGCTAACAACTGCTCCCAGGTCTCCTGAGATCAGAGCACAGCCAGTAATCCAGAACAGCTTGGAGAGGCTGGACAAGTCTGCAGTAAAGTGGAACTAGGAGCAAGACACAAACAATTTATCTAAAATACTGACAAGGCCTTGATAAAGCAGATTAGTTCTTCTCCTGCATGTAGAAAACTCTATTTTTCCCTGCCTGAGCTATACAGAGGGCAGCAATTTTCTGCTTGAGATACGCAGCAGGAACAGTGGAAATATGTGTGATGCCTGAGGGTGAAAAGCACTGTAGAATATTACAGCGGTATTTCTGTGTGCAGATTAGGGCCTCAGGGACCTCAGGGCCGTTCCTTCCCTGCCTGACACAGGACGCTCTCTCTGTGTCTGTTCTCTAATTGTGGTGTAATCCTGATTCGTCACAGCCTGTTCTTGCTGCTCACAAAGCCGTGTGGGCAGCACCGCTCGCGCAGCCCGTCTGCCGCAGCTCTCTGAAGCGCAGCCAGAGCAGGAGGAGTGAACGGCTGCGCTGTCTGGCCCGCTCTCTGTCAGGAAGCTGCTCTGTTCACAGCACAGACAGAAGCCTTCAAGGTGGCTGCAGGAGGATGTCATCCTCTTCCACATGTAGTGTGGCAAGAAAGAACAAAGCCAAGGGAAGGGAGCAGCGAGGAAAGTGAATCCAGCCGTTAGTATAAATCACTTCAGAAACACTGAGATCAATTCCATCTGTGGTATCAGTCCATTGATGTCAGCAGACAGACATAACCATGCAGTTGGATTTGATCACTTCAATAGGGCAAACTTTGTTCCCTTCAGAAATACGAAGCCTTAGAAAGTCTGGTCTAGAAGAACAGATTCATAGTGCCTAGAATAATTCACAGCACAACCCCTGGATTATCTCCAATGAACCACTGTCCCAAGAGGGGAGGAGGGAAGAAAGGGGTGGTGGATGCCTGTTCCCTAGGAATTCAGCCAGATGGACTTCTACAAGAACTGAGAGCAAGATGACTTCCTATACATGAAACACTTGTGCCCCTCTGACATTTCTAGTGGCCCCTCTGCTCTTAAAAGGGTCCCTTCTGCATAGATGTAGAACACCAGCTGCTACAGGGCTCCCAAGACAACACATCTCCACTGAGGTTCCTGCACATTCAGCTTGCTTCCAGCAGCACTGACATAACCCCCTTGCTGTGGCCATATGATGTATTTTATGCCAGTTTTTCTGTGTGACCTTAAGAAAGTGATTTGCTAATTAAACACAACATTTTCAAACTATGAACTCCACTTAACCAGCATGAACTATTCTGCTTTCAAGTGGGTTTGGCTGCAATTCACAATAATTAGGGGGATTTTCCATGCTTGTCCTTCTTTTTTTAAGCAAAGCTGATTTTTGTGTCTCTGATGCTTAGCTTGGGTGGCATTTGGCCATCAGCTGTGTGCAGCAATCATATGTACATCCAGTGATCTAAACCTGGCAGAAAGGAGCAAGGAGCAAACACAGGGGTTTGAACTCTGCTGATTCTCCCCATCGTTCAGCTGGTGATTTATTCATAGCAGGAAGGAGCCAGTTACACTTCTGTAATCATCAGGAAGGAACCGACAGCTTTATATCAGTGTGAATGAGAGCAGCATTCCATTCAAAATCTCCCTGGATAGTGCCTTGGGTCACAGTCCTCTAACATGTTGAATCATGCATCCTTATGGTCACAAGCAAAGCAGGCAAATTCTTTGGGGTCTGTGTCTTTTGCAAACTTCCTGCTCTGGCTGACTTGTGACCTGATTTGTCTCACACACAGAAAACTGGCTGCACAGGGAAAACTATTCATCACAGACCTTTCCTCTGGCAGCGGCAAATAAATCTTGGCCAATTCCATGCCATTGGGAAGCAAAGGGTAATCCAAGGAGCCACTGGATGCAAGTAGCATTGTCATTTTGCTATGTGTCTGGGGCAGAGTTGACACCCCAGTATTCAGGACGTGTACAGATAATGTCTTGCCTGGCCCAAAATCATCTGGGGAGCTATAGCCAGGCCTCCTCGCCTTCATGTCCTTTGTATCGAGGACTGAAATGGGCATCTCTGGACCACATGTATTTATGTAGACATTGATATGTCGCAGTTTGGCCTCGAGTTTGCTGATGATGAGACATAGCCATCATTACAATCAGCCGTCACCACAATCAGGCAAATCCTCCCCACCCTTGCCTGGATTCACATTGTGAATAACATCCCCACTATGAATAAAAGCTTGGTGCTAGCCTTGGCAGAGTAGAAACAAGCACTCAGAAGATTCAGATAACAACTGGTGCAAATCCCAGCCTGGGCTGGATAAGGCTGAGCAGAGCCAGATGTTTTCATCTCAGAACAGATTTTCTTTCCATGAGCAGCCTGTTTCCACTTACAGTAAGACAGGGACAATGCAGTTTCTCCCTCTGAAGGGCAGGAAGGCGCAAAGCTCATTGGTGTTTTCTTCCTGCTCCATAAAGAATGCCACACTGACTTCTAGCCAGCATCTTTCTTTGACAGTGGTGTGTAACAGACGTTTAAGGAAATAATACAAGGTAGACTACAAGCATGCTGTGATCCCTCTTCTGATTTACTCCCTTACTCCCATCAATGCCAGGTTTCAGGCTTGTGACAGAATACCTACCCTCTTTTCACTTGCCAGATGGAAGAAAAGGAATCAGATTTCCATGGATTTGTTTTCCAGCTTTACCACTGGCTCCCTGTGGGACCTTTTGCATTTCAGTTTCCCCAGCTATATAAATGGGGGTGCTAATTCTTTCTCTACCCTTTATTATGTGCAAGAGGCCTTTGGATAGAAGGTACAATAGGCACAAAGGATTGGGAACATGGATTCCTATTATGAGCTTCAGTGATGCTGAGTAAGTCCCTGTAGCTCCATGGGATGCAATGTGCTCAGCACCTTTGCAAATCAAATCAGAAGGGTGTTACACCACTGACTGCATCTGATGGGAGACAGGGAGCCAGAAGACTTAGCAGCCAAGTGATGTGTGTGAATTAGTCTAAAAGTCAAATTGATTCTCCATCTATAACAAGCAGCAAGCAAGCAATTCCTTGTATTTACAAAGGCCAGGCATGTATCACAGGTAGTTCTTAGGAACTGAATTCACAAGGCTACTTTTCTCAGTAGAGCCTATCACAAGGAGGATCTCTGCCCTGGACCAGGTGCCACTTCAATAAAACCTGCAGGAACTTAATGGCTTAACAACCTCTTCCTCTCCGTTAGACTCATTTGCAATAGGCCAATAACTGTATGTGCAGACAGTCAAAGAGCCTAAACCCAGGTGAAACCAAATCAAGTGGTAGAAGCTATGAAAATTATCCTCTCTGTAACCAACACAATTCATCACTTCTGGGTCATACACGGTCTTTTGAGGGACACTCATGTTTCATATCTGATGCTATCAGCTCGTCATTCATAACCATGACTTGTGTCCTGGCTCTGCATCACTGTCTGGAGGCAGTGCCACATCTCAGCATTGCACCTTTAAGCACAGACCCACTCCCTGGTCCATGCCTCAGGCTTTCTGCTCCCTTCTGCCATCCTGCTCATGATGTCAGTCTTACGCAGAACTGTGGGTGGCAGCTCATAGAATAGCCCAAAGCATTCCATGGAGAGGAATTTGTGCTGCAACTGCATTTCCTTTGCTGGGATTTTTCTCCTCTATGTTTTACAGACCAGGGAAGAAGCTGGGAATTATTGGTGGTGTGAAGCTCTGTGAATTGAATGGAAGGGCAGGGAAGCTTCTTACTCAAAGTCCTCAGTATGTGGTCTGGATTATGACCCAAAGGCCTCTAAAGCCCACACAAACACTCACTGTTCTTTCAGTTTCCTTTGGATTGAACTTTTAGGTGAGCTGAAAAGATTGTGCAGGTGGTATTTCCAAAGCCAGGGGGAACAATTCAATACTGTCCTTACACTGAATGGCTCTACCAGAAGTGGTGCTAAATGCAGGACTATCTGTCAATATTTAGTTCTGCTGCATGGGCCTAACTAGCAGAAAATAAGAGAGAAAAGGCAGTATAAGGAAAGCAATGTGAAACATGAAGGTAGCAGAGGGCTGTTGTGATGCTCTGATGCAGATCTCAAGTTGTCTCTCTCTGTGAGGAGCAGTTACAAGTTCTTTTCCAACACAAAAGAAAATCATGTTGTTCAATGAATAGGTCTTCCCAGGACTGATTGGGAGTAGGATAACATAGAAAAGGTGAGAGGATGTTATTTCTATGATCACAACTTGCAAAGCCACCAGATAGACTGGCAGGAAGAACGGTGGTCAGAGTGTAAAAGGGGGGAAGGCAAGAACAGAATCAACCTGAGCAAGATAAAGCACCAAGAAGGGAAGTCAGCCCAGGTCAGGGTGGAATTGAGACACTGTATGTGCCCAGGCAAATCTTTTGGCTTGCCCACACCTCAGTTTCCCCAGCTGTGAAAGAGAGATGACAACCCCTTCCTCCTACACAGGGGCATTGTGAGGCTGAACTCATTAGTGTTTGCCAAGCTGCTTAGAAATCCTCTGACGGAAGTTGCTGCACAGCCTGAGCACAAAGTTGTTGGGTTTTGGGGTTCGTTTGGGTTGGTTTTTTATTTCTCTGAACCACTAAAGAGATGAGCAACTGAAAGAGTAACCAGCATAGTTCACTGCCTCTTTAGAAATGCCTGGTGTGATCCTAGCCAGCAAGGGAAAAGGGTTTGCAAGGGAGATGAGAAGCGTGCTGATGCCAAGTCCAGTGAGAGAGCTCTGGCACAAGGAAGATGAAAGCATCCATCCCCTCTCACACTTGCCTGGTGAGGAGGAAAAAGACAAAAGAAGAAAGAAAGAAAAAAGGAAAAGAGAGAAGAAATAAAAAGAAGATGAGAGAGAGGGGGGAAAATGAGAAAGAAAAAGGGAGGGAACAGCAATCCAACGTGGTTGGAATAACTCTGCTCACTGTAGCCTGTCCAACAACAGCCCTGGCGGATCATAAAACAGCCTCTCACATCCATGTGGTTTTTGCTGCTAGGAGACAAGGTACAAAACACACAGCCTCACGCCGGGCTCCATAAAACCTTATATTCCCCCTCAGACACAGAGTTCATCTGAAGAATTTGCATCACCTAATTAGAACCAAGCCAAGTTTTAAAAGCAAACGAGAAAAAATGAAAAGCCCCTTTCCCCTCTTTGTCCCCTTTTTGTGATTTCAGTGACCATAAAACGTAAAAAGTACCTTCATGACCTCTTCCCAGGAGAGTTTCCACACAGAAGCTTCGCTGGCACGTCTTTACTAAGCACATTTGAAGGCTAAAGTCACTTCCTTTTAGTGGTGCCCAGAGGCAGGTGTACCCCGTTCTCCTGCTTCCATGGTGAGGGTGGCTAACAGGCAGCTCCTCAGAAACACCAGGAGACCTCCGTTGCTGTTGGCCGTTTGCAGGGGTGTTTTTCGGCACAGAGAATGAGAAGCCAATCTCTGCTGTTACAGACAGCGAGGATTTTTCTCTTGTGCTTTCATTCTTTAGATTTTTCTCTTTTACTTTCATTCTTCTTCTATCTTATTAGCTTTATATTATTTTTTTAGCTTTCAATCAGGACAAGGCGTGCTGTGGCACAGGTGTTTGGTGTTGTCTCTTCACAATAAACACCTTCACAGATAAGGAACTTTACCACAACGTATTTCCTTTGTGTGTGAACGCACAATCCTCAATACTCCAAATTTACTCTGCAGCTTTACCTACACACGCTCCCGCTAACCCTGCCCGGGCCTGCCATGACTTCAGACCGTCATACATAGGCCATGACATGGCAATTGTGCGACTGGCTGTGAAAACCAAGGTTTGGCCGCCACACGCTGCCGCCTGGGTCGTGGCTGCCCTCTGCTCTCCGTGCTGCTCCCGATGGGCAGCGGCTCCAAGCAGTGTCCCGTCGGCTGCACGGCGGGAGAGCGGGGAGGAGCGCCTGGGAGGAGGCTGACGGATGATTCACGTGGCCCGCGTCCAGGCGTTACAGCCAGCGGAGGCCACGGGCATGGCTCGCCTGCCCTCACAGCACCCTCTTCATGGAGCCGCAGCACTCCCCTCAGAAGGTCGAGGAGGCTGCGTTTGCTGTTCCTCTCACCCTCATGGCTAAAGCACACTCGGTTGCAGGTCTCGTATCCCCGCTGCTGCGGATGCAGGGGGAGCGCAGGAGTTTCCTCACCTCGCTGACAAGACCCAGAGGTGAGGAGAGCAGGGTAGAGCTACAGCACAGGCCTGCAGGCAGCTGTGGTGGGGACATGTCCTGCTTTCAGCTGTGTGTTCGCATGGCTGCCCGGCTGGGAAATAGCCCTTTCCTTCAGAGGGGCAGGCTTGAGGGTGGGAAGGAGCTGACAGGCTGCTCAGGTCATGGAAAACATGGGGAGGTGAGTGCCCATTAACTGCATGACTCTCTGGGACTCAGCGCAGCCTAGAGCAGCTTCCCCACGTGTCAGGTCCCAGGATCAGGTGCTAAGATCTGAAGAAGCGATGCTAAACCAGCAGGGACTGAGGAACCAGGGTGCTGTTACCAGCATCAACCCAGTAGAGCACAGCGAGACCTGTACAATACCAGCACCATGTGCTGAAATCCCCCAGCAGTTGTGTGCTCTGTGGGGCCTTGAATGGCGCATCAGCACCGCGTGGACAGAGGCAGACTTGTGGTGGGTGCCACAAGAACGAACACAGTATGAGGAGCCACCTCAGAACTTGTGAAGAGCAGAGCCCGGGGCCTGCCCTTGTCTTGCTTCCCCCATCTACCCACCCTTCACTGCTTTGGCTGGGATCTCAGCAGAGGGGCTCTGAGCAGGGGACACGCAGCGACCGTGGGTTCAGACTCTATTTTGATTACAGAGGCTGTGAGCAATGTTCATTCCTAGTGGGTGTATCACGGCTTCCGGGGAAAGCAGCCAGTAGAACAGCAACGGATCGCTGACAGGGAGGGCCGTATCCGCTGCAGCCTGTACGCTCAAGAGGATGCAGCTGTATCCTCCCCGCCAGGCTTGCACTTGCCTTTTCCTTCTTCAGAACTCAAGCAGATGCCAACAATAACCAGCCTTCCAAGTGTACCTGCCCTGCACAAAGTGCTTGGGTGGTGGGTGAAAGGGAGTTGAGCATGTTCTCCCTCACATAGCTGCTGTGTCTGCCAAAAAAGGGGGCAGCTGGTTGAGGAGTTACTGTAAGATGTCCTCTGTGACCAGAGTGCACCCTCACAGTCTTTCAACACCCACAGAAACACCAGAAGGACTTAGCCTTAGAGGCACTGATGTCAAGGAGACCTGATGGACGCTGTATGTGTCGCTGTGACAAGTGAGAGGAAAGAGCTCAGGGAGGGAGAGCAGAAAGAAAACAAGGCTCCCAAGGACCACAGCTCAGAGGATGAGAGGGGAAAGAGGTCAGTTCCTGACAAGCAACTCAAAACAAACCCATTGTTCTGAGCGAGACTGTATCAGCCCTCTTTCACCAGGTGTTACCTGGAAAATCCATCTGCCCATTCCCCCTTCCTTCGCCATTCCTCTGCCCTGGCTGCTAGCAAACTGGGGAAATTCGGGAGACAGCTGTAATGGCACCAGCTTCCTGGCTGGTCTCACCTCGCCTTCCTAGAGGAACATCAGCAGATCTGTTCTGATGCCTGGAGGAGGAGGAAGCAAGCCCTGGACTGAGCTGAGGAACTCTCTGGAAGCACCAGGCAGCCCTGAGGCAGACTCTCTTTTTGGCAGAAGTGCCACATCCCATGGTAGGACACTTACATTTCATTACTGTTGTGTTTTTTCCTGGTCTGTATTGATTTGCTCTGTGTTCACCAGCCGGACACTGCCCTGGAGTAATACATACCAGGTTTAGAAACCAGCCCATAGAATGCTGCTGTCTTTCTGACCTCCATGCCTTTTCCACTACCTTCTGGAAAGGCTAAAAGGGACAGTTTCATAAAAGAAAGAAGCACCGAGGCCTTCTAGAAGTGAGAAAAGAAGTCCAAATCTCTCCCTGCCCCAACTCCAGTGAAAAAAGTCCCTTTTGGGTCTCCTCACACACATTCCAAGGCTTATCCATATGACAGTTTTGTTCAGAACAAAGCTCTAGTCTTGGATTTTGCATCCTCATAAAGACCATAGCCTAGAAAACTGATGCTAAAACACAGTTCTCTGTCGTGTCCATCACTGCACTTGCACCACAGCACCACTTTGCAGAGCGGTGCCAGAGCAGGCTCCGCAGGTACACATGGAGTGTATCAGCCTTTTGCATAGAATGGTTAAAAACTCCTTCAAATCATAGTGCCAAAGGAAGGGCCCTGCAGAGGCCAGTGGTGTGTTTAAAATGAAAACATTACGCTCCCCAAAATGCTGTCGTGGGGAAGCAGGACAGAGGAGAAGGGAACCTCTTGTCATGGTTGATTTATGGCTGCTTTGGCCCACAGCCAGCTTGGAATACCCCGAGCCTTTGGAGAACCTATGGAAATGAAACACTGAGGAAGTTGTACATCCTCTCAGAGAGTCAGCTAAAAACAAAGGGCAGGTTTTATAAACATGGTGTGTGGACACTGCTAGAAGACGCTCTTTCTGCTGGGTTTTGGCGTCGTGTCTAATACTGCTGGCCAGAAAGGCTGCTTGGGAGCAGGAATTTGGGGATTTCTTAAAAATGGCAGCGTTGGAAAAATGTTGAAATGTTGAAATTTCCCACAAACTGGAGTTCTGAATTTACTTTTGGTCAGGAACCATCAGACTGTATCGTTTTGCTTCTTTTGAAACAACACCCATGTTAAGCCAAGGCTGGACAGAGCCTTGGGCAACATAGTTTAGTGTGTGGTGTCCCTGCTCATGGCAGGGGGTTGGAACTAGATGATCTTAAGGTCCTTTCCAACCCTAACTACTCTATGGTTCTATGATTAATACAAGTGGATGAGTCTGATTCTTCCAATATTTAAAAGGGAACATGAAAACTGAAAGCTTTTTTTGTCCTGTAGTCCCTAACTGCCTCTTTAGTTGTCAGGAGAAAAGCACTGGGAGTTTTTTAAGCTCTGTGGTTGTCTTTCTTTCTGCAATAATCTACCACCAGGGATGGTAACTGGTGGTAAGAGCAAAGTTAACTCAAGTGTTCTTCACAGAGTTCACCTCCGTGAGTGTTTAAATTAGAGCAGGTACTAAAACCCCAACTTGGCGGGTTCCTGAGCTGAGGCCAAAGGCAGGCAAACACCGAGATCACTGAATCAAGCTTTGCCACTGACATCAATAGGATCCAGCATAAGCCCATTCCTAATTACAATTGTCATTCGAATGGTAGGGCAAGTCCCTGTTTTTCCAGTCCCTAGGCACTGTTGAATGCCCTTCATCCCGTGGTGGTGTGAGTGGGCTGGTCTTTAACTGCTGCTCATCTGTCTTTTATCAAGTACAACTACTCTTCCAGATCGGAAG
>NW_009925100.1:33931-50272 GCF_000696875.1 Nestor notabilis
AGTATCTTGTCTGCTGCGGAGCACGGCACTTTCCATGCGGATGCCACTCTGGCTCCCGGCCTTCTCTTCCAGAGGCAAGCTATAAACAAATTCCATTCCTTCTACACAGTTTAGCAAAGGCCACGTGAGTCATCACTGGGTGCAAGGACAATGATAAATGTTCCTTTAAAATGGTTTCAGCTTGACTATTCCGTCTTTAAGAGGCCTTTTGGGAAGATCTAATCAGGTCCCTGGAAAGAAATGCTGCCTGGGGTTGTGGCAGGTTGTATCATGCTTTCTGCTGGGAAAAACTGAAAAGACTTTTCTCCAGGTAATGAAACATATTGTCCTGCTCCCTAGGAACATTTCTAGTCAGGCTGTTCATTTCCTGGGCTGGTTATGGCTTGGCTGTGATGGTAACTGCATGGATCCAGTTGGCTCTGTGGCTGCTTCTGCCCTAGTCAGTAAGCCTTAGGTGCAAACAGCAAGATAATTCTCAGTGGATGAGGCCGTCACTGTCTCAGAAAGGTTTGTTCTTTCTTTCAATTCATGCTAAAGCTTTTCATGAAATTTTAGGGTGGAAGGAGATGCTATTGCAGGCAAGAAGGGATTTCTTTCTACTAGAATAGAAAATCCAGAGGCGTGGGGGCTGCAGAGAACAATTATTTTCAATGTGTGTATAATAGCTATGTGACCAGCGCGCTTACCTGGAAGATGAGGGATTATTATAAACACCCATAGCTCATAAATCTGCTGACAGTGATGAGGCAGGCACAGAACTATTGAGAATTCACAGATGACAATACTTTTTAATGGCAACTTTATTTCCCTTTCCTTCCATCTGTACCTCCTTCACATGAAGTAAAGGTAATTCCTCTGTGCACAGAGCCTGCACAGGGAGGTGGTACTGAAACATGACAAAGAAACATGCAGCTTCAGTTGCATTTTTTCATTCCCATATTCTTACAAACAGTGCAAAGTTCTCCTGCTTGGGCAGATGGAAAGGGAATTAGTACTGTGGCCTCAGGTTTTTGGCAGGGGTTTAGAGGCATCTCTGCAGCTGAATCACTAGGTTTATATTGCAGCTGCTGTAAGGAGACCCTCCTGATGCATAGGCAGCATCTAAGACTGTAGATAAGAAATATAAGCAGGTGGGCAGAATGCTTTCAGCTCCAAGAGACTGGTTTGGAGTGACATTAGAGCAAGGATCTTCTGTGGGGAACCTTGGGTGGTCACTACTAAGCCATGTGTGTCATTTCTAGAAAGTAGAGCCAAACAAAAAGGTTCTGAGGACCTTAAATGAAGTGACTTAAACCTCAGTTCCTCCTCACAGCCCTGTGTGTACCTCCCCCACTTGAAACAAAGAACATAGGTTGGCTCTGTTGCCAAACAGCTAGAGAATAGAAGTTTTTAATGTTGAACAGCTGAGAATGAACATGTACAAGTGTTTGTAAAAGATACACCACATGAGTACAGGTTTTCTTGCCAGGAATCTGAGTTTGCTCTATGAAACTTAAAGGATTGCACCTGGAATTTCCCCTCCCCAGGACAGCTTCTTTTCCCTTGTTCTTTTTAAGCACCATCATTCTTTAATGTGCAGGCAGCACTTCAGTGTTACTGTAAATGACTGGTCTGGGATGTTTATGTAGCATGTTCTGTGGGCTTAGCTCTTGTCAGCTCTGCATCTTTGTTCCAGGCAGCCCTTCTTTTGACTGTTAGCACTAAACTCTCACACTGGATGTCCTGAGAGCATGTTGGGGTTTTTAGGAAACTGGCAGTGATCTGTTCCTAGCAGTGCAAGACTCACTGTACCAAAGCCCTGCCTGATCCCTCCAGGAGACAACAAGGTGCCTTAGCAGGTTAACAAAAAGTGGGACACGTGGGGACAGCTCCAAATGTTTGTGTTTTCCTAAACACAGAAAACATACAATTAAGAGAAAAAAACCCCAAAACAAAACAGAATTTACTTGTGCAACAAGATAATTCATCAGGCAGCAGCAAGTGCAGTACAGGCCAAGAGACTATTGCTGGTGCATCACCATTCTTAAAGGCCTTGCCTTTCACTCCTCCATTCCTTGCTTATGGATTTTGGCAATAAACAGGTAGGGCAGCCAGGGATGTGCATATCCCCATCCATCTGCGACAGGCACATGTGGCCTGTAGAAAAGCCATAGGCAGGCATTTTAGGAGCATGTGGAAGAATATTAACAGCTGCAGCGGTGCTGCAGGAGTAAGGGATCTGCTCGTCCAGCCTGTGGTGCACTTTGGCACGAGCTCCACCGCTAGGAAAAGATCAGTACATGCTTCCTTAAATAGCATCAGAAAAGGAAACTTAACAAGACAAGTCTTGATGTCAGAGAGATCATCTCTGCGCAGGGAGAACAGGCCAGGATGCTTTGATCCTTCCCACCTCCCCATCACTGGCTCTGAAGGTTTAATTTGTTCTCTTCTGCAGTTTGCCTGCTCCGTACAAGGAAGACCTTGTAACAAACTGGGGAGACCAGACACTCTATCTGGAGGAGAATTCTTTACTGGCATAGCCCCAGCCAGCTCCAATCCCCTCCATGAGATGGCAAAGGAGGTGAGAACTGTGCTGTGCCCCTATTCACACAGCCAGCCTCTCCTGCCAGTGCCTGTGTGTGAGCAGCTTTGACAAGAGAAGGAAGGAAAAATAAACCCCAAAGCCCCAAGCCTATTTTTATTTATGCTCATGTCCATGGGCCACTCTTTGTCTAGACAGCTGGTATGAGTATCTGAAGCTGTGCTGGAATCTGAAATCCCAGTTATTTACAGGGGAAATAAAAGCCCTGGATTAAACCGTTCATAAAAATAATCTGGGAGCTGCCACAGGGCCCAAGGAAACCAAAGGTAACAAGATCTAGAGAAGGCATCTTTGTTTGTCTTGGCTGTAGAGATGTTTCCTCAGCAAACAAAAGATCTTGCCCCTCCCAGCCACCTCCCCAAACCAACTTGGCTTCAGAAGAGTATTTCCTTTTGCTTTCTCTCCTCCCACCTTTGTTTGGCTGCTTCAAGAATATCCCCAACCACCCCCTTAAGAGAGAAGTTTCGAAACAAACTGGTCACCCAGTTGAGAAGCGGCACCGGAGAAGGGCAGCTCTCACCCTTCCAAGGAAATCCTTGGACCTGGGAGCTGCTGTGTTTTCATGGAGAGATTCTGCGTGTCACAGATGCAGCAAAATGTCACGTTGACACTGACATCTGTCAATGGGTTTGTGTCTGCCAACAGCAAAGAATACAAGCAGGGAGTAGATAGCAGGAGCCTCTGATCCACCCTTCCACTGCCAGGCAGCCATCGGTGCCTACTGCACTTGGCCTGGCTCTGCTGCTGACCACCTGCTTGGCCTTCACACTGCACTCATTTTTCACTGCCACTTGACAGGCTTTAGGAGGTTTCCAGACATGGAGCTAAGCAGGAAAAGAGCAACCCAAACTTCTGGGCTCCATCTGCTCCCTTCCCTTCAGCGAGCAGTGCACCAAGCACCCAGGGCAGCGCATAAAAAGAGCTTGATGGAGTCAGCCTATCATCTTACACAGCAGCTGCCAAGCTTTAAAGACAAGCAACACCAAGATACGAGACCTTCCCCTTTTAGAAGGGGCCACCAGCTCTGTGTTGAAGCAGAAAGCTCGTATTAAGTGAAGCATTAGACCTAATGCAAAAAGGCTTGGCTTGCGAGGTGCTGCAGTGCTCAGACCACACAGGGGCAGGTCAGTCAGTAAGGCAGCAGCTGCAGGAGAGCACAGCAGCAGCAGGCTGGCCATGGACTGTCTGTGCAGCCTTGGCAGGGGCAGCAGTTGGACTGAAGGTGATGGGCAGAAGTTCTGAGCAGTTAGAAAGTATTGTGACTCAGAGGCCTCTGAGGGAAGAAGCAACCCTGAGTTCTGTGAGCCTTGAGAGCACTGAGCCCTGCTGTTTTACTTCACTAGTGTCTAATGTGGGGTTTTCTCATGTAACCATTCTGGCAGCTCCCAAACACGAATGCAGAGCATGGTCCACATTTACTGAAACTACCAATTACAATTGGTAGTCTTATTTTAATATATAATCCAAGGAAATCTGCCATTTTAATCCAATGCAGACAGTAAAGGGGGAAAAAAAAGGTCAATGCTGGATTAAGACCAGGGCTTAACTCAAGTCACAGCAAAAATACCACTCTATCCAGGTATTGGGTTCCTGAAAAATCACCCTTTCCAGCTATATGGAACAGCCAGGAAAGAAAGATGCATGTTGGTAGCATACCTAGAGCTTGTGCTTAATTTCCAGCTGTGATAACAGAGTTCATACCCAGCCTTGTGAAATCACCTCTGCTTTCTAAAGTTCAGCTGTTAAACACGTCAGGTATCAAACTATCCTTCTGTCTACTTTGTTTGGAGACAGATACTGTCTTTTTGGACTGATAGTCCAAAAAGCTAGAGCAAAAGACTGTGTATGACAAACTAAAGATGTGCTCCCTTTCTTCTTGCCTGCTTTCTGCGACCTTTGAAGCATCTGCCACATTACCAAGAGAATAGTTGAGTTCTGGCTACTGCTGCCAGACTCAGTTTACTGGACCGTGGTCCTGACCCAAGGTGGTCAAACTTGTCGTAGTATGAAGACAGTGCTGAAGAGATCAGAGCCTGAAGAGACAAATTCCAGAGTGCACAGAGAAAAGGATGTTTTCTTTCTGCTGGCCAAAACACAAGTTTTCTGGCAGGCACAAGTAGGACAGTCTGTCCACTTTGGCAATACCCTGCATGCCTGGACGTACACAAGTGTGTTTTTACATGCAACCCAGTTTGATTACACAACCTCCCTCCAAGAGAGTCTGGCAGGGAAGATATCTGAGAGACTTTAGACGCTGAGCCTGCAGTGTGCTGCTTCTCTCCCTGTCCTTAGCATCATGATCAACATGTCAAAGGCTTTTCCTGACCAATGATCTTTTTGCACCTTGGCTTCTTCCAAAGTTGGATCTGCTCTTTTGGTGTTCATCCCTTCCTGAAAACACCATTTAACACCCATCTGGGGAGATGATACTTAATGCTGGTACTTGATTCTCCTAGATTCCAAGTTAAACTTCCTTGGAAATGCATCATGGCTTGTCTTGGGATGCTCATGTTTGTTTAGGTTGCAGGTATCCTACACATATGACCATAATATTATTTCATTTGCATTTGTTGTTCGTAGAGAAACATACATGCCTTGTGCTTACTGGGAATAGTGCTAGTGCCAGGCAACCTTAAAGAGGAAAACAAGCGTACTGTAGTGAAGGTCTCTGGTTATGAAGTTCAAAACACATTAGCAAACACCAACACAAGAAAACACAGACCTAAAGCATGTGGGGCACAAATCTTACTCCAAATGTTAAGCATCCTCCAAGGCACCGCTTGCTTAGGGATCTACAAACCCACCTTGAGAGTGCCTGAGCTCCAGGACACAGCTTCTCGGAGAGGTTCCTGTCCAGAAACATCTATCACCCTTTGAAATTCCAGGTTTCTTTGCATTATTCTAACTACTTTTTAAATGCAAATAAAAATGTCAGATTGCATATGAAGAATCGCCTTCTTTGTGATGAGGATCTTATTGCACAGCACTTCACTTTGGAATAGACAGCTGGCATCTGTCAGGGCATGAATTGAAAACGTGTGGATTTATCCAAGCAAGATGCCTCATAAGGACTCGTTCCTTTAGGTTTTCCTTTACAAAACCCATTGAAAGCTTCATTTCCAGCATTCTGCAAATCTCATTTTCATTGCTGTATTTCCTATCATGCAGCACAGTTTGACAGTTTTCATTTAACAGCATTTCACAGAGACTCCATATGATACATCAATACAGCTGGTTTAAGGATTTACTGTGCCAGTGTTGTTATCAAACCCCACAGCCAGTAACTTCTGAAATGCTGAAGTTTATGCACTGTCTATACCAGGTCAGGATCAGATTTCCCCACTTGTCTGCTTGATTCACTGGCTTCCCCTGGGTTTCCATATAGCCCATTAAACAAAACAAACCCAAACCAGGCCTTTAGAGAAAGAAAGAGCTTGACATGATTAAGTAGCTTTGCTGGTAATGTGTGTGCAACCCACCCAGGTGTCTAGACACTCCGAAAAACACAGATCATATTCAGCAGGAACAGCTGCTACTCCTCAAGTCTCTCTCTGTTGGCCCTCAAAGTAAGTAGGAACAGACCTTATCAATATGAGGTGATCCTCTTCCAAAGGAAACATGCAGAGTGCTGCAGGAAATGAAGTTACTGGTTCAGTAGGTGGCACTTCACCGTTCAGATCAACGCCGCTTGTGTAACGTGCGAGGAAGTTCTGCACTCCAAAGCATTGGAGAACAAAGAGTTCAGACCCTCAGAGGGGAAAACCCTCAGATTCTTTTCCTCCAAAGAAAAAAGATCAGCATCTGTGTCCTAACCAGCTGCCAGTTTAGGCTGAAGCTTCTTGCCTGCCCATGTACCCTTGATAATAAAAAGTTGGAGAGTGTGTTTGCTTATGTAGTTTTCAGACAGTAAAATCTTGTTAGGCCCTCCTAGGTAATAGGTAAAGGCTTAGCAAGAGGTTATGACAGGGAACAACTACAGACTCTGGTAGGAATAGGCATTTATGGAACTCCTCAGGACAAACAAGGTGCTGTCTAGAGGGTGATCCAGAAGTAGCATCTATTTCTGGGCCTGTTCTCCACACAATACCATTACACAGCAAAGCTTCCCTGGGCCATAAGCTGTTGCCTGCAGAAGAGTCATAGATGACATTAGAGGAAAGTGCAGAGAAATGTTTATATAAAGCGTTAAATAATCCAAGCCCCTGGATTATTTAAAGCTGTAAGGGTGAGCAAAGTGAAAAACTGCAGGTTAAACCCATTTAACAAGGGCTTAGAAGATGCTGTACTTGTATAGATGGGGGTTTGTAGGAGCTCGAGTGGTGCAGCAGTACAGAAAGCCAAGGATGTATGCTTGTAAACCTGGAGGCAAAGCAGGCTGCTTCCAGCTGCGAAGTTTGACACAGAGAATGTAACTGGCTGGGATGCTGCTGGAGGCAGGCAAACACCAAGGGAATCTTGAGGTATCCCTGCTGGCATGTCTTTCAACTGCACCAAATGGGTCACAGTTCTGAAAAACACAAAAGGTCTTTGCCCCACTTAATAGTGTTTGAGAAAGTATTGGCAATCTTACTCCTAGGGGGAAAAAGAAGATTTATAACTCAGCTAAGTTACAGCCAAAGAGGCTGCCCAAGGCATGAACTGTGGGTGTTCAGTGGAAGGGTGTTTAGCAAGGCCTAAATTCAGGCTTTAAGTGCTTTTATAAGACTGTAAATCACCTTAACTTTTATACACTGTGGCAACATGTGAGCAGAGGAATGTGGCTGGTCTGTGCTAGTCCCAGAAAAGGTCCTAGATGAGGTCAGCAGATTGGGCAGCAGACGTGCGATGCCGAGCCTTGGAGTAAAATACTCACACTTGTATCTCCCCTGTGCTACGTGCATATGTGACTAGGGTGAAGGGGCAGGAAACCAGCACAGAGGTGCCACAGGAACAGAATGCACAAGGACAGCTTGAACACACCATGGGAAGAGCACTGCAAAGCAGTAAGCAAACTGTAAAACACAACTCAGACAAAACATCTGGCAGCTGCTTCAAATAGTTTTCTGTCTGAAGGGCAGACAAGCCTGCAATAGTTTCGAATCAAAACATGTGCAAAGGCAGGATTAGAGCTCCAATGTGTTTTGTGCAAGCACTGAATGAGTTTTGTTCCCCTCAGCACTGTTTTCTACGCCAAGAAAGGTTGTGCTTTGGGTTAGGTTTTTACTTTTAATAAACTTTACTAAATAAATCCCCATGTATTTCCTTCTCCAGTCAAATGCAACTTCATCTCTGGCATAAGATCAAGAGCATTAGGGCTGCATAGGAAGCGTATGGGAGAGGAGAAGGGGGAGCATGCTAGGAAATGGTTTTCATAATTGTCTTACCTCATGCAGGGGAGAAGGTGTAACTGCCAAAATAAGTTCTTACAAGTAGGATGCACGTCCTTTTAAGTTTGCACATCTCAGGCACAGGGAAAGGGAAAATTGCCTTGTGCTGGAACCGGCAAAAGACTTGACAGGAACAGACTGACATGTCAGCTCCAGCAGGGAAGTTGTTTGAGCTCAGAAGTAAATTCTTAGTTCTGCACATGGAGAGAATTGGCAACTGTTCCAACTCCCCAGAGTCTTTCTGTCTTGACAATGTCATAGCTCCAACCAAGACCCACAGCAGGTATGTCTGCTGGCACAGATAAGCTGCACAGGAATGTAACCTGCACCCGAGACAGGCTTTTCTTCTGAAAGGACTTGTGGCAAGACTAAAGTAATGACATAGAAGTGATATGACAGCTATTGAACTCCCCACTGACTACTCTCCCCCTCGCATGCATTTCTAGACTTGAATTACTTGTGCCAAAGCTTCCAGGAGTACACAAAAGCGACTCCACTGCTTGTCTGGAGCATCAGGATGCAAAGACTCCCTGCAGAATTGCAACGGCACTTCTAGATCACCAGCAAGTCAACAGCAGGCAAATGACAAGGCCAGAAGCCTCCTATAAAATATAAGAGCAGTTCCATGTGCATGAACATGATCAGTCAGCAACAGCAGGCAGATGAGATGCTGGCCAGGATAAGAGGCTTGGTTGTTGAGGAGGCCCTGATAGAAGCAGTTTTCAATGCTGCTCCAAAAGGAACAGGTCTGCCTGCCACCCGCCAGTGCTTGAACACAGGCACTAGCAGGGGAAGCAGGGAGCCACTGATTCATTAAGACTTGCTAATCTGTGATATCATTTGTTGATTCCAGCAGGTCCAATCCCCATCTCATGACTTCCTCCACTGTTACCATGGCACTGTACATAAACACCACAGGCTCCCAGCCCTGAGCAGGTCAGTTGTTTCAAAGATTCCATGCAGCTGGAACACAAGCCTGTTTGGGTGTCTGGAGCTGAGCATGAACTAATTTCTCAGTCTTCTGCACCCGCCCCACCTTCTGCAGCCTCCAGAACCCCTTCAGCCCCAGCCCCAGCAAAGCAGAGGCAGCCTCCCCCTGGAAGGCAAGGGGAAGCTGGTTCACACAGAGCCAGAAAGCAAGTGTTCCACTGAAACCCTCCACCACATGCAGCAAACCAAAACCGATTATTCAATATGCCACATGTTTAGGCTCAGGCTTTACAAACACTCTCCTCCATGTGGGGAAAACACTAGTTGAAGCCATCCAACATTCACAGAATGCTTGCCCTGACTGGAGACAAAGACAAGAAACCACTTGCTTTTTTTATGAAGCTCTCCTCACCCAGTACCCTTATAAGGTAGTTTATATCTCTGAGCTTGAGTTGAGCCTCACATGTTGCAGTGTTTGTGTGAACTGATTAAAGAATTTGGTTTCCACATACAAGTTGGTAGCTGAAGGGAAGACAAAAAAGCATGTGGACAGGAGGGGGAATTAAAGCCTTTGTCATAACTGACAGAAGTACCAAGTCACTTAACCTCACTGCTGATAGGGTTTGAGAGCATCTCTCTGCTGCACAGGTTGGAGGTGGAAGACACCAAAGGCACAACCACCAAGTGAACAGTTTGTACTCCACAATGTAATCTCCATCTCCTCACAGCCCAGGAATGAAGTCTCTTGTGCAAACAGATCTGAAGGTATGAAAACACAGCAATTTACAACAGTGGGCAGGGAGTGACTGAAAACTAGTATCAAGTGACTTGAGCTAAATCAAGTTCATGACCTAAAGAAGTTACCCAGAACACACTGAAATCAATCTGCCACTTTTCAAGCACACATGACACAAGAATGACTCTCCCAACACTCAGCTTAACCTGCAACAGCACCTTCTGTAATTCACTCTGCTCTATGGGCTATTGATCCCTTTAGCCCTCATCATTTTATCTTGCTTTCTTCTATCCATCTCCCTCCCTACGAAGAGGACAGTCTGGTATCAACATAACAGGTTAGTGATTTGCTTTCATAGGGACTGCTTCTCCAGAAAGAAAAAGCAAAGTTGTTTGCTATAATCTAGGAGTGAAATTTGCAAACCTGCTCAATGCATGAAGACAAGCAGAGCCCTGTCTATTGAACCTCCTTCCATCTATGTGAAGAAAAGAGTATGGCTTTAGTAAGTCAGTTGTAAATCAACTTAAGTTAGGAAACCAAGGCTGTGTCTCATCCAACTCCATCAGAGGTAGCTATTAGAGCTATACAAAATCTGAGGTTACCATCCGCTACCACACTGCACCAGTAGCTGCAGCTTGACCTCCACCTTTCAGATGCCAGCTTTAAGTTGTTATTCTTGCAAGCAGAGAGAAGGCCACAACAGCTCCTGCTTTACCTGAATGAGCTGCCTTCTTGGGAATAAGCTCACCAGTCACGTAGAAACCAGACAGAGAACACGCCGTTGGAGTCATACAAATAAAAACCAGCATCAAGTAATATTTAATAAAGTTTATTAGGTTACTGAGTATTATCTACAGTCATAAAATAGAAAGTCAGGATTTAAAACTGTACAAACCAATGTACTGGTGAGGTGACAAGAGATGGAAACAAGGGAGCACAAAGAGCATTAGAAGTAGGAAGAACACAGCTACTTCCCCTGGAGTTCTGGAAGACACTGGTTCAAGTTGAAGGCAACCAAGCAGGGCTCCACACACTGAATAGTCTTGTGTCCCACCCTGTAACAGAAACTAGTACAAACTCCCAAAAAATCATATAATATTAGATTAAAAACGGGGCACATCACACCCCCCCAGTCTTGGCACCAAATCTGTGCTTTAAAAAATATACTATGCAAGTAGTTTATTTTAAAAAAGGTACCCTACAGCAGCTGTTTAAAACATGTTCTTATACATAACACCACAAATATATATATATTAACATTTTCAACAACTAAACTCATTTGTACCTACACAGAACTGAAGGGATAACTCAAGAGCAAAAAAAAAAAAAAAAAAAAAAAAAAAAAAAAAAAAAAAATACAAACCAACCACACAAACATTTTTCAAGACAAAGAAATGTGCAAAATAACCCCAGAAAGGCAGCATAGTAACCTGTGGAGAGGTCAAGACAGCAGCTCCTGCTAGTAAAGGAGTGTCATCCTCTTTACTTGGCTACTGAGGTGAGAATCTATTTGGGATGTGCTGATTTTGCCTGAATTGCTTGTCCTGTTTATTGCAGTTCTCTGCTGTCCCCACCCTCAGCTCTGGAGAGGTTCAGTTTCTCCTTGCTGGGCCTCAAGATCACCCCACTGGCTCCTGGTAAAGCCTCACAAGTTACATCCTGCAGCAATCACCTTCTGGATTTCTCCTCTGCTGATGGGACTTCTGCAGCCACAGCACTGCCACCTCCTCTGGGAGAGCTCCCACCCACAAGCAAGAAACAGAGAGAACTGCTCTGGCTGCATAGTTAAGTGGAGATGACACCAATGGTCTGCGACAGAACAAAGCCTGGTTTGGATGCCTCTAAGCAGCTTATCTAAAAGAGAATTCCCTGGCAGAGCCATCAGAGAAACACATTAGTATGTTTCTCTAAAGCCTTAACATGGAACAGGCCATATGGAAGGCAGACGTGAAAATCACAGGATGTATAGCTGTGTAGTAAATCTCAGCTCACACAGCCTGCCCCAACCCATTGAGGGAGGAGTTCATCCCTTCTCTGTGCTCACATCAGCAAGGGACCCCTGATCCCAGACTAAAACCTGCAGTTTTAAGTCAGAAGAAAAGGGCAGGTGAAGACACAGTATGACTGCTCCATCAGTTCAGTCAAACCCCCTAAGAGGCAGCAGAACAGAGAATGGAGCAGGAGAACTGAGAAAGCAATGGTGATAAACAAGAACATCAGAACATAGTGAGAAGTCCTGGCAGGGGCAGAGACATCACTGGCATAACCACCATCTCCAAATTACAAGGTGTCCTGGTGGAAGGGTTCTTGGTTTTGGTGTTTCAGGGCTTGGGGTTGGATTCTTTTAATATTTCTTTTTGGTTTTTAAAAACTCAACAATTAATTCTTGGTATTCCAGACTCTTCCCACCACATGCCTTTCCATTCTTAGAACCTGGTTTTAACATTTCCACTCCTAATGCCTTCCCTTTCCCCAGATTATGTTCTTCCCTTGAGCTAGTACAGAAAAATCGTTCACTCCTAAGCTCTACAACCGAAAGGATGCAGCACAGCTTTCCCTCAGGAGAAGCAGGGAAGCACAGACCTTCTGTAAATGTTCCTTTTGTAAGCATGCTGGGAAGAGACTTCCAAAGAACACCATACTCAGTTGTAAAACAAGGATTACTCGAGAGCTTGCCAACAAGGGCACATGGAGACTTCAGCAGTGGCAGGAATACTTTGGCCGAGGAGTTCCAACAGTAGCGATGACATGAGGGTAGAGAGCCCATTGCTCGGTGGGTCAGCTCTGGTAGTTTTGCCTTGGTTCCAACTCTCCATCCTTGAACACGGAGGTCATTGGTAGAGCAGGTAACTCTTGAGGGAGGCTGGCAGTGGCAGTGTAGGGATCTCATTCAGTCTTTCCTTGCCCAGAGCAAGCCTCACAGCTCGCCGACACAAGTCCATCAAAGGCAGTGGTTCAGCTGGGGAAAGAGACCCAAAACATTAACATACCAACCCACAAGTTACACTATAAACCTCTAGTGGAAGTTCCTCTCTGCAATACCAGTCATTCAAGTCAGAATACATCTTCTAGCTTGTGCCTCTTACTATAGTATCCAAAAACCTCAAGAGATTCACTGAGGTAAGAGACTGTAGTGCACAGTCTGACAGCCCCATGTGGTACGGGTACCCAGGAAGTACTCTGATTTGTCTCAGAGTAGGCTGACAGCTGCCAACCCCTTCACTTATGCTACATGCTTCCCATGAAAACCAAAGCCATCTGTCAAAGCTTCACATCACTACTTGTATTGTGACATTTTCCATTAGAGGATTCCCTCCTGTGTCAAACCTGGGGAAGAGACAAGCCTTTGGCTATCCTTTTTGCATCCTGTACTTACACACACTGAACAAGATAATACTAGTTTTTCAGGAATGGCACATGGGGCCCTTTGATGCTGAAAAGTCATTCACAACATGCAGGGGACTAAGGTCAACACCAGAGTTAACACATCTCAGCTGCACAGAAGGAAGACACAGATTAGTTTCTCACAGCTGCTGTCACTGTGTCTGTCCCAGCTCACTTTTACACAACACACTGCTCAAGCCTAAGGGGTTTCTCCTCCCCCAAGAGAGGGCTAACACAAAGACAACCCAAGTTAAGTAGATGCCTGGATATCCTTCTAACAGCCTGAGGGCTCAACGTGCACCATTAGAAAGCTTCCTATACAGACATCTTGAGCTAAGCAGACACACCTAAAAACATCCACAGGAGTTGGAGGAGTTTGGCTGAGAAGCTGCAGTTTTCAAGAACCTTGATAGATGCCAATAGCTTTAGCTTCCACTATACAAGCCAAATTAACCTGCCTGTTCATATAACAGTTTTCAACAGCTGAGACACAGGGAGAGCTTTGTTTTCTCTGAGCATAGGCATGTTACTACATTTTTCACCAGAATTCATTCCATCAATAAGGTGGACACAAGCTCTTCCCTTCCAGATTCAAAGATACCAAACAGCTAACACTGAAAAGCTGAAGCAGAGTGTTGTCAGTAGCCTCTGATCAGGCCACTCCTGAAAAAGTAAACAGTCTGACTGCTCCATGTAGAAAACACTTCCAATGAGAAGTGGAAAAAGCTAATTTTCATCTCATTTTTGGCAAGAAGTCTGTGAGAAGGAGTTTGTTAGCTGAGGAGAGACTTGGTAACAGAGTCAGGAAATGCATGCTTGAATCGAGCTGTCTCCTCCTCAAATTAGCAGCCAGAGCTGAACTAATGCCCTATTCCCCCCTCTCCTTCCCTGCTGTGGGTCACAAGCTGTTACCTGCTCCAGGGAAAGCTGCAGTGGAATGTTTCTTCCAGCAGTTCTCCAGAGTTTCCCCAGTGCTTCAAGCATTGATTATCCTGAGGAATCACCTCTGTACTCACCCTCTTCTGCACCGATAGCTGGGTGAAGAGCCAACAGCTCCAGCAGGGCAGTGCTGGTGCTCCCCAAGCCCCACCATGTGCCACACACATTCTGTGCCACAAGTGCAATCAAGACTGGGCTGCACTCAGCCCAAGGTACTGGTCTTGCCTGCTCATGACCTACTTCAGGATCCATGTTGCCTCTTCTGCAGGGGCAGGTCTCGACTGCTGGACTGCACATCTCTGCTCCAGCTGCAGTACTGCCAGAGAAGCTTGTTACTGGCAGCACTCCTTTGGCACTTCCCAATGCAGCTTACTCTTAAACCACTGGGATACAAATACACTGCATTCGAAGTCTGTCCCAATCCCTCCTGCTCCTTATGGAGATAGCTGGGACAGAGGCACTGTCTAGCCAGCATCCCAGCGGACAAGGGGCCCTGACCTGCAAAGCCTATAGACATTAGCATAACAAACACATTCCAGTTTAATGGCCTTAAAAGGAGAGGATCTTCTTCCCACGGAGATTAAGGACAAGAACTTTGTCCTCATCTAGTTTGCACTGATAACCCTGTCTGACAGGAGGCCTCAAGACCAAAAAGAGAAAGCACACACTTATCTGACCTCCTTCCATTCACAACCACTACAATCACTGGACAGTGTTGCTATTGAATGCTCAGAAGTGGTTAGAGCCAGACACCTTCTTTCTATCTGTGCCAAAATAGCATCCCGTCATTCCTGGCCTTCTGCCCGCAATTCACTCCTATGCTGAGAGCACATTACAACCAAATCCAATACTGGAGGTGGCCATTTCCTTGCTAAGTGCAGTTCTGTGCCAACAGCTCCACAGACTTGCTGGCTTTGAGGGGAGCTGCAGATTTTGGCTTTGACCCTCCAGAAACCCCTGGATACTGGAGCTGCTGCCATTCCGTAAGCTGGTGTGGCACAACGAGCTGGGTTTCTTTCTCTTGGTGAGAAAATGCTCTGCCAAGAGCTCTGCTATTTGGTCTTGCCGAGTTGAAGCATATTTCTCAAAGCACTTTTGCTCCTATCCCTTTGCAAGGCTTTCCTGGGTATTCTGACAGCTCAGTTTTCCTGGTGCCCAGCGTCAGCTTTGTTACAGCTCACGTCCAGGGGTTTGCCATTGCTGGCCCAGCGCTAGGACATGTTCTAAGCACACATCAGAGCCCAGCGTGTCACAGCCTGTGGGCAGGCACTGTTCTGGAATGCAGGGGAAACACTGCTCTTGTCATATCGATACAGCCAAATTTATTTCACTAACATCATAAATCCAGATTTTCATCCATTTCCTTCACCTCTCTCCTCCACCCTACCCAGAGGACTGAGTCACAGTCTGGCCCCATGGGAACTTCTGACTATGAGAGATAACAGACTTTAGCACATTTGGACAGCCAAATTTATTACTAAACTTAAAGAGAGATGGATGCCCCTATTAGTAAAAGGCCTGGCATGCAAGTCGAGCTGGCTACGACATCCAGCTCCACACTAGAAATGAGCACACTCTGCCCTGAAAGAGGCAGAGAAATGAGCTACTTTTTCAAAATATGAGATTCCTGTTTCCTTAGATAGGGACACATCTTCCCACTCTGGCCTGCAGTGGATTTTTAAAGTCCCTTCATTAGCCATTGGAGGAAGAGGATTGTCCCTTAGTGTTTCCTATGAAGGGACACCAGGATTACATCCCCAGTAGTGCAACTGTAAGGACATTCCTGCTGAGACTTTGGTAGCAAAATAAGAAGGTTTGTCATCTCTATACACATAGCTGGCATCACCTTCTCAAACCTTACTATCTCCCCAAACCCTACTTACTCCCTGTAGTGCCTTGGGAACAGTACATGTGTACAGCCAAAGTGTTTGAACTACCCGTTAAGGATTCAGAGCTGTATCCAGCAATCCTTCTGCCAACATGAAGTCCTCACCTCTCTAGAAGAATGGAAACCCTCCCCGGGATGATGTAGTAAGCCTGCACTGCAGTAGCACAAGGATCTGGGCTGTTAGAACTAATACAGGAAGTTATACTCACGGTCAAGTCCATTCAAGTAGCACATCCGTATTTCACAGTGTCCCCACACTGCGCTTACCACCGGATAGAGCTTTTTCCCTTTGAGTCCTCGAAACGCAACACCCATGTACTGCCCATCTACAATGAAGCTCAGTGTCCCATCATCCATGTCCAGAACCACCAGGAAAGAATCTGGCACAATGAAAGTTTCATCTGGCTCCAAGAAGGCAGGGTAGGTTTTACTGGGCTGGTTCTTGCCATCATGGTACAGTCTGTTGCGCCCAAGGTCCCAGCCCCAAGACTCATGGTTATTTCCTACCAGCGTCGTG
>NW_009925100.1:50303-56017 GCF_000696875.1 Nestor notabilis
CAAAGGGGCATCTGCTGTCGCCACCCCGACCACAGCATGTGTGCCTCGCTGCCTCATTGCCCACGTGATCTGCCACACGTGGAGCCCTCGGGTATATCCCACTTTGCCTCTGATGGCATCTGTACTCTGAGCCACCGGATGCCGGTGAAATATGAGTTTGTCATCCTCTTTCACAAACACATTCAGCGAGCGATCATCGTTGTTCCATGAATGCAGCAACTGCACTTCATAGGACACTGGAGGCATGTCCAGTAGCAAATCCAGGCGTGTGGGTTTGCTGTAGTCAAGTCCTTGGAGTTCCTGTTTCAGTGGCCTGTATACAGGGTCCCTCATATCCACAGTCTTTATCCCGCCTGTGACCTTCTGACCCATGGTGTGTTCTGATTTTGCCTGTTTATGGGCTCATGGATTTAGCCGGCTGCTCCTGCTGGCATTCAGCCCTACAGAAGAGGTTGCCAGGAGACTCTGTCAAGATGTGCACCAGTCAGTATTGCCTAATGGATGGAAAGAAAAACAAGCAAAGAGTTAACCATCAGCATATGCAGCCTTGTATGCAACTTTTACAGAGCACTGCTTTAATCTGTTTATCCTGACAACTCATCCTTCCTTTCCACCAGCACAGCCCGGTAATGCACACCAGTTATGCAGTATGCCTGGCATGGCAGAGACAGCATATAAATCAAATAGATAGGTACAAAGTTTCTAATGTCCCCTTCAGAAAGGCACTTGAATTTCTGCTCCTAAGGAATGTGTAGATTCAAGCCAGAGCTCATCATCTCTTTGCACTGAATGCACTGCTTCTTATTACTGCATCACTAAACCTTGAGAGCACATTTGTACTTAAGCTGCCTCCAAAACCTTGCTTTTATATCACGATCACCTCTATGTTGTCCAGAAAAATTCAAGAAAAGGCTTTATTCAAGGCAGAAGGCTCTGAACCCAGCTGGCAGAAGGACTGAAAACAGGGTCTTGTAAACACATAATTCTGCCTGGTCTTCCTGCCCTAGTTCATATCACAAGGTCAGGCTGAGCAAGACATCCCAGTGAAGGCCCAGGCTGCCCACTGGTGTTCTCTGCTCCAGCTCCTTCAGCCACCATGGAGAACTTCTCCTGCCAAAGCCATCTCTATAGCTATCAAAACACACAAGGCATTTAACAGGAGTCCCAACACCTTCAGTTCCTCAAATACAGACCTGAGTTGACAATTGCATTGTTTTTGGACACTGCAGTAACATGCTACAGCTGACTAGTAGTTCTTCAGGAACCTCTAGGATTAAGCATCCCCTATACTAAAGGCTACATACTGCAAAGACACACAAGTATTGTCTGTTGTTATCCAGCCATAGTTTTCTTCCCTCTGCACAAACAGTTCCAAAAGAGAAGCAAAGCATTGAACACAAACCATCTTCCCACAGCAGTGACCAAACAAGGTAAGAGCCAGGAAATAAAAATGAAAGCTTCTCCATCTGGAGAGTTACAAACCTTCCACAGAGCAGCTGGCAAAGCAGCGAGCAGCCACTGGTACAGGTTTGAGCATCCTCTGCAACCCTCTAAAGCTCTGCTAAGTACCTTAGAGGCCTGACTGCAAAGCAGCAGCCAAAACCTGCTGGGTCCAGCCTTGGGGGATGCCCATTCCAGCAGCTGTAGGCACTATTGGCACCACTGAGAGCACTGCTGTTTGCAGTGTCTTGAATGAGTAGCTTCAGTTGGGGCAGCTTCTTTTCTCCAAAAGGAAAAAATCCCCAGCTTCAGGAACAGGATCCAGGGGGAGGAGCAGACACTTCTCACAGTTCTGCAGTTTTCCTTCCAAATTTCAGAGAAATCTCTAAAAAGCTGAAGCCAGCTTGGCTAGAGATAGTGCAGCTCGCTTCATGCACCTCTCCTCCAGCACTGCATCCACCAGAGTGTCTCTGCTCTCACCCAGCAACGCAAACAAGCCTCTAAGGCAGCTGCCAAACTGGGGGCAGCTATTAGGAGAATGAGAAGTGGGAGGGGAGGGAACCAGCTTTCTAAGAAAAAAAAGTGTTATTTTAACATTTCCTGAAGTGAGGCAATCGTGCAGGGCTCCTGCCAGCTGCACTCACAACCAAGGACCTCATCTGGCATGGAAAATAGAGCATGAATCATATCTGCTTTAAAAATAAGGTTACTGGACATAAGAAGCAAGGCTTCAGCTAGAAGGCGACAGGGAAGGCTCATGTATGCTCTAGGTTAGGGAGCAATGCACCAGCTTCCTAACAGGTTTTTACTGCTAGTCCAGGATATGCCATTGGAACCCTGTGCTCAGATCTTGTTCTTAAGCAAAGAGACAAGACTACTTTTCCCTTTCTCTTTTTATATATAGAGAGGAAAATGCCTGAGGACCTCTAGAAGTCACATCCCAACCACAAGCTGTGAAACTGTCACTGGCCAAAGCACACTTTGAAATCTACAGGCAAATTCAGCATTGGAACTTGGATTAGGATAAAGCAGCAAAGCATTGTCAGGAGGGAGGCAGAGACTTCCCGAGGGCTGTGCAGTGTGTGTGAGAGCACTGCACAGGAAGCTGGAACCAAAGCAGACTGCAGGAGTATTGGTGCAGACTGCTCTGAAGCACTAAATGCTCCAGGGAGGTAAGAGAACACAATTCTGTGCTCACCATCAGCAAAACAAGGCCTCATTCCTTATGGCTTGTTGCCTTTTGCCAGCAAAAGCTTCTCAAGGCAGCTGCACCAGAAAGGGAATCACCACAGTGAAGGATAACAGGGACTTCCGAAGCACACGGGATAGGGATACCTCTCACTGCCTGCTCCGGAGACAGCAGCTCCTCCTGAACACAAGCACCTTGTATCAGTTATGACACTTTCCCCAAGCAAACTATTAACACTAGATGAAGGCCAACAGCTCGAATGAAGCAGAGAAAGGGGGAAAGGCAGAGATTGGAACAGAGGGGGGTTAGAGTGAGAGCAGGTCTGATGCTGAGCTCCTTATGCCAAGATCAAAGTGCAACATGGCTCCTTATTAGGGAAGGCAACAGTTCCTGCTCGGAGCTGGCTCCACTGGCCCTGGCACTGGTCTAGAACTAGAGTGGCACCTTGCCCTCCAGTCGGGAAGCACAATTACACCCTCAGTCTTCAGAAGGAAAAGCCTCATCATGCACAAGACAATACAGGTACTCTCACTCAGCAGGACAAATACAGGAAAGCTCTCCCTCTTCAATGAATGGCTTAATGCCTTAGGCAGCTTGATAGGAGACACAGCCAGCCATAAATGAAAAGATAGGCAAGGGAATTAGCTACTTCAAAGCCTTTGAGCTGTTACAGGTTGAAGTACAAGTGTAAGCACTGAAAGTGCTTTTATCTGCCATTATCTTGCTGCAATTCTCCTCTGCTTTGTAAACACAAGCTCATCCCCATGACACTGTTCTGCTCCCATGCTATTTTCAGTTCTTTTGTTCACCTCTAGGCTTAAAAGCTTTGGAACAAAATTATAAGAGTGTCTCAGGCAAACAAATATTCACTGCTATTTTCGGGGAGAATTAGATCTCCCTCAGTTTAGCTGTTCTGAGCAAGTAGGCAATTTGCCATACGAGAGGGAGATGCCAGGTTTCTAAACAACTGCTTGCTGCAAGTAGAGCAAGGCAGGAGGCAGCAAAGACATTTCAGAGGCAGATGTTGAAGTCCCTGCTGCTGAATAGGGAGAACACAGCTCCAAAGAATATATATGGCAGAGCAGAGCTGGTGTCCTACTTCTGTTTATACACTGAGATGAACCAGGCAAAGTAGCTGCCTACCACAGACCCCTCCCGCTGAGGCAGTCACCTTGATTTAGTTCGAAGTGTTGTGTAGCACAGAACAGAGCCAGCTTGCAGTGAACCTCAGGAAGCAGCCAAGAACCCAGCGAGGCAGGTGTCATGCAGGTAGTGCCTCAACTAGCCCCAGCAGGACGTTTTGTCCCCCAGTATGGACCAAACAACTAAATCTTGATTTCAGTTACTTCCCTAAAACCTTGACAACCTGAGACTAAACTCACACAGATAAAGGAGTTATTCACATTCAAAACAAGGCTCCTTACTGCTCCCAGCCACTTCACCTCGTTCCTACCTATTAAAACCCATTCACCTCATCCAAACACACACTACAAATGCAACCCAAGCTATCAATAGTGAACTTAAGCCAAAGAATATTCACTCAAGATGCCCTCACTGTTTTATCTCAAGCCAAAAGGCTGTTCCCATGCAAGTTATATCACTCAGTGGGAGGCTATTTCAGGTACCTCCATCCCAAAGTGATGTAAGAATTTTAATAGGCTGCTGTGCAGATTTTCAGCTCCATTTGGAAGCAACTTGCACAGCAGCAAGAGCCCTTAAAGTCTTGGTCCAACATCTGCACACAAGGCAAAGTATTAGTATTTGCCATTCAGGAGCCAGTGTTACTGCTGGTTCCAGTAATCAACACAACCCCTGAGCTGCCAAAGTGCTGCCAAAGGCACAGTATAGCACTGATGGGTCACAACTGAAAGATCCAGAGCAGAGCTCTTAGAAGCATCTCTCCAAAACAAGGGGAAGCAAAAAACCCCCAAACTTAGTGCAAGATGCCTGCAGTTGTTAAAGGACTGTGAGGCACTGAGCCATGAAAACATCTGTGTTTTGGAGGCTGGATGCTGGCAAAACATTCCTCTTCAGTTACAAACTCCACTAGAAATAAGGACCAGAAACACTTCAGTCACAACAAGTTTGGTAACTTCAGTTCAGAAAACCCATGGCTCCTCACAAGTCCTCCCTTGCTCTGCAGCTCAACACCTACAAGACACCCATCTGGAATATCAATTCCAAGAATACATGAGGGCTCTGAAATACCTCGATCCTGATCCAGTTTTTCTCTGTTTCTTCAAGTCAGTTTATTGTGGCTCTGTTTTCCCCTCCATAACATTGAGTGTGATGCTACACTGAGACCACACCTTCAAACACCCTGGCACACTCTGGGTGCTCAATGGACAATGAATCAGAGCCTTAACATGAAGGTTTCCTTGAACACACCTTAGGAAAAGGAAATATATATCCTGGACATGGGTATTTCCTTGCTTACAGCTTTGGAAAGCTGAACTACAGGATCCCAAAGAGTCCTAATAAATGACGCTAAAAGACAACTGTAGTTTTGCTCAGGTTTCCACAATTTTTCTAGTAAAACATGAAGTAAACTTGGGCCATGTACTTGGGCTACATGTTCATCCCACAAGCTGACAGAGGAGCTACACTACTCCTACTTTGCTGACTAACCTGGTGGCAGCAGCTTACCTGGGGTCACCTTTCACATCCTTCAGGTACGTGCACAAGCTGTATGTTGTTGTGACTCCCCACAAACACCCTTCACAGTGCCAGCCCAGAGGTTTTCCCCTTCCTCCCTTTGTGGTGCTAGAAACAAATCCCTTGATCTGTAAAACCAAGCTAAAAGCCAAGATAGACCAGCAGTGCTACAAAACAACTGGGGTGGAGAGAGAAGAACTTGCATGCCTCAAATAGCATTCAGACTTTAGCCTCAAAGGCCCAGGACACTCAGTTTTCCCTGGTGTTAATTCAAATACACACCTGCCTTGGACTGAGTATTTCTGCTTACTGCAGAAGCTGGTCACATAAGGCTGTGACACCCCCTCCAGCATTTATGCTATCACTTTGCCAGCATTCTGGCTTTAGCACCCTGCCCACCCCTCTAAATACTGACCAAGCCTTGGGGAAA
>NW_009925100.1:56048-74112 GCF_000696875.1 Nestor notabilis
TAATGCTGTTGAAGTTTCTCAGTGCTGTGTTAGCAGGGACCAAGCAGCTATGGAAGGACGACAGGAAGAACTGCACTAACAACATGGTTAGAACTAGTTTGAGTGTTGCAATTCTGCGTAGCTCAGGGCTGGGCAGGCAACCTCAGTGCACAGCATCGGTCTTGGCAGCCAACAGCCTCCCTGCTGGCTTGTGCCACACACAGAAGGTTGCCACAGGGGCAGCTTCCTCAGCCCCACCTACTGAAGAGCAGAGGTGGTTCGGATCAGCAGGTTGAGCTGCTGGCAGGGCTCTGTGGCCTCCACAGAAAGTGAAACTCCACTCAGAGCACAAAAGGTTGGGCAAGGAAGACTTAAGCAAGATGGTACGTGTCCCAGCAAGCAGCAAAAAGGAAGATCCTCCAGCAGTGTACGAGGCCCCGATAAGAAGCTGCTCAAGATACACCAGGGATGGGGAAAACAAGACACATAGTATTTCTTTGGCAGTGCTTGATTTACCTACGCTACAAAGGTAAGCTGCCTAAACCAGCCTCACTCATCTACTAAGCAGACACCAAGAGCTCTGCTCCCCGCTACAGGAGGCAGCGAGCATAGGCATGTCCACCTGAGACCCACCAGAAAAGGCTTCTGCCCAAGGAAGCCAGGAGCATGTCATCATACAGTGCTGCTAGGGCTTGTAACCACCAAGAATCAGCTTGTCTGCACCAATAGAATGCTCCAACATTCCTCTCTTTGGGATAATTCAGACTGCAGAAGTTTCCTAGCTGCTCGTGCAGTGTCGCCAGGCAGGGTGATAGAGGCAGCAAGGCCTCTTGCACTAGGTGTGGAGTGTCTGCTTCTCCAAAGCAAAGCACCCAAGTTACTTAGAGCAGCACATCTGAGTAAACTAAAACCTGAAGTAACAACAACCACCCATCTCCAACTCAGCACTTACCAGAAACCAACCTAAGCAAGCTTCCACTGCCCACCTACCCAGGCAGTTCCTGTGCACTGCAGAAAATACCAAGGAACACAAGAGGTTATATCGCAAAGTATTTGCAGTGATGGAAGCAACTCAGACAAAAGGAGTTCACAAGTTACCACCAGAGATCCTTCCCCTTAAAGACTAGTTACAAATGGCAATTTTGGCTGCAGAGAAGCTACAATAGTTCTTTAAATGGAAACAGTGAACTTGGGCTGGTTTCCCTCATAGAGGATGTCTAGTGGCTGTTTCAGAAAGGTCATTAGATTCTCTGCGGCTCCGTGTAAGGCAGCTCACAGGTACCTTAGGAATGCAACTGCATGTTGAAGACCAGACAATGTCTCCTCAAGGCTCTCTAAAACAGCTTCTTGGAAGCAGATTGCTCTAAGATGTCTCTGGCAATGCCATCTTCAGTGGGCACCGAGTCTTAAAATCAGACATTTGGAGTTAAGTTCTCCTTTTCACTCAAACTCTGTACTTAAAGGGACAGACTCTTCCCTTATAAGCCTTCAGAACCACAGTCAAGTGTGTTCTATCACAGGCTCTGCTACTTATGAGTAATGTGTGTTCAAATGAGGCCAGTGAGACTCTAGCTAGGAACAGGGCATTTACTGGTAGTGTCGTATCCAGAGGTTAGCGGGAGTTAAGCCACTTGCTCTGGGTTCCCAACATGCTAGTTGCACAACAGATTTACTCCAAACAACATTGCAGGACACTGCTCACAGGCAGACAGACACCTTTACTGCAGAGTAAACAGTACTACATGGCATCAGAAGAGTTGCTAAGTTGACAATTGGGCCCAAGAGAAGTGTGCACAGTGAGTCGGAAGCTCACTGAACAGACCAGAAAGCCAGCAACTGAAGCTCTTCCCCATAAGGCATGATGGAACCCTAACAACCATCCCACACTGCAATGATAGCTCTGCACTGAGAGATTTGCCAGTCCCTTCCCATGTCCCACAGCTGCAGCACTGACCTTCCTTACACCTCTCCCCCTTTGTCCTCTCTCACTTCCTGCTGGTCTAGAGCATTTGTCTGGAGCCAACTGGTGATGTGCTATTTTCCAGCAGCAGATTTAAGCTCTATTCTAGCAAGTATTTACAGGCCATGGTTACAAGTGTAGAAGACTGACTCAGTGAATTTGGGTTCCAGGTAGAAATCACCATTTCAGTCATGCTGGGTGCCACAAAACAGACTGTCAGATGCTCAGGTGACAGTCGGCTTGGCTGGCAGCCTAACTGCTTGCTTGGGGCTCTGAAGTTAACAATACATACAAATGACTTGCAGACATCACTCGTTTTTAATGCACAAGTTGTGGACAAGCTACAGTGGGGACATCGTGCTGATGACCAGATGTGTCAAGGTCAGCTTTGACCCACAGATCAGCACTCCAGACAGCTTCTTTTGGGGGAAAATGGCCAAGCTGTTGTAGTTAGGTCTGAGCTGAGACACTACCTGTACATAGTGCTATAGGGGGAGGAAGACTGACACAGTTCCCTTGTACAGGGATATGTGACAGCAGGGGCACAAAGCAATGCAGCCAATGCAGACAGAGCGCCTGAAGGAAAACTAGTGAGTTAGTACAATTACTATACCCTTACGTACAGCCCTATCCTCAAAGGGCTTTGCACACCACCAGCACAGCCATTGTGCAGTGCAAGCTGTTTACAGTGGTTTGAGCAGCTTATGGGAGGCTATAGCAGTCCAGCTACAACATGTTCCACCAGCACAGCAAGTTCTCTGCGTGCTGAAGCATGCAGATACCCACTTGGAGAACACAGCAGCACTAGATCAAGCATCTTCCAGACCAGGCAAGACATTGCCCACACACAGGGTTCTCATCACACTGGTCACATTTGGCATAGTCTTTTTTAACTCCTGGTACCACTTCCAGTCTACGCCAAGTGATGCTTTTGCTCATTGCTTGTGGCAAGAATCCATTTACTGGGGATGGAGTTTGCTTATATAAAACGAAGGCTGCTCCCAGGTTGCTTCACTTGAGTCTTTGCCTTAATGAGGAGGCCCTTTTGTCTCAGAGAGCTTATTCCAGGGAGAAATAAACTAGTCTAGTGTAGACATGCCAACTGCAGAAATCACCTGCAAAATGCAATCTTTTCAGTTTTACATGATTTCTTTACATGCACTCAGGAGATGGCTCTATGACCTGCTTGCAGACTATGTACTACGGGAAGTCAATCTCACAGGAACCAGGAAGGAAGGTCACATTGCATCCTTTTTTCACCTTGCCCAGAGGTTCCCCTTTCTTATCCCTTTGTACCGGTCCAACCACCTTCAGTTCATTTTTCCTCATGTTACCAAGACTCTGCATGTAAACAAGCTTCCAGAAGAAGCCTCACATCCCTGGAAGGCTGCAACCTGTGCTTGGCACCTTTGTAAACACAAAGCCCCAGTTCTATAAACAAGCTGCACTCGAAAGACTAGTTCATGAGACTGAAGTACCAAGAACCCTGTCTAACAGGACTTGTCTTACAACTTCCCTGTCCTTCAGCAGCCAACTCCACACTGCTTTTCTACTGCCACACGTTCTTAAAGAACAGCCCAGTTCTTTAAGTTTAAAAGAAGTTAAATTCTTCTATAACCAAGGATTATACTGAGGCTTCTGTACAGATACTATATAGTATTGCCCTTTGATAAGGGCTCTCTCAGAGAATGGGGTTGTCATTTCATCTTGTGGATGCTTAGTAACTCCAACACAGCCAAGTGCTAACGCAGCCAGCATGGAATGTCTCACATGAGCTTCTCTTCAGGACCTGTAGGTTAGATGGATACTCAGGAAGAAGTCCCAGGATCTTCCAGGGCTCTTAGTCCAGCCTCAACAAACTTGAGGAAGAAGCAAGCGTTTAGGAAGTCTGCCTTTGAACTGAGCCTTCACATTTACATGACAGAGTTATCAAAGGATGGTTCAAGCAGTGTCAGGAAAACAAACAGGAACAAAGGACTAAAGAGGTCCCTGCCCTGACAAAGTTAAAATCACGCTACTGGTCTGCTTTAGCTTCCCATTCAGAAGTGTTTCAAACACAGTGACTTCATTGTTCAACTACTCAGAAGCTTCTGTTTAAAACTCATCTGGAAGAGGGAGGTGCAGTAGGACAGGCTACCCTCTCACTGTAGTCACTGCCTGGACCAGAGGATGAGCATCAGCTCAGGCCTTTTCCAGAGCAATGAAAACCACAGTCTATCAGTTACTGTGCTCTCTTCCCCCAGCCCTTCCCACTCCCTCACACTGCTGTACCAATGCAGTTATTAGTGCAATCACACTGAAGATGGATTCAGGGAACAAATCCAGATGATGTTGCTCCCCAAGCTGTTTCACTGCCCTGTGCTGCAGACATGTGCCCCAGCTCACAAGAGAAGCAGCAATTACTTTGTCAGTCACTACTCTCCAGAAGCCATTCAATAGGAGGAGCAGTAAACTGCTCAGCATTGGTGTATGTAGAATCAAGCCAAATTACCATGCCTGCCTAATGTTTCTGCCTCCTTCCCTCCAGCACTGAAGCCAAACATCCAAAGATAGGCTGCATTTAGAAAGGCATTTCCTCCACAGTTAAGCCACCATAAATTTTAAATAGTAGATGCTTATGTTCAGAGCTATTTGCATTTAAGAAGCCCACATAATCCATCATGAACCACCCTCTTGCATTAGAACTTCCTCACTTGGTAATTTGCAGCCTACACAGCTCAGTGTCAACCCCTCAAGTCCACTAAAGTACCTTGATTCATTAGTTTTGTCTGACAATCAGTAGGTGGGAAGGGGAGCAGTGGGTGGAAAGGATAAAGCTTGATGTTTCTACCTCTATCCAGTTGCCATTCCTGTACCAAAAGTGCTTTTTTGCTATGCTGCAAGACTGGCCAACACCACAAGCCATCAGGACAAAGGTCTGGGTTTAATGCTATAGCAGCAGCTGGATTAAAAGCAATCCATGTTCTCAGCAGTCACCTGCCAAAACTCCCATCTCCTTCCTAGGTGACAGCAGGGAATAGCAGACACTTGTAGAGCTGTATCCTGCGCTATGCTCTGCCAGTTCACAGGTCAACCTCCTGTTTCAGCTGGCCTTGGCCTGGAAGTAAGTCTTTAGGAAGCCCCCCTCATATGCTGTCTGCTTGAAGGAACATGGGAAGCAACATAGCTGGGCTTGTCATGGGCTTGAGAAGAACTATAGTATTCCAACTGCTGGAAGTGCTAGTTGAGAAATCCTAGTTTTTTCCTGGATAGATGCTGTGCTGCTTTCAGTGGGCAGAATAAGGCAGTGCACAACAGCTCCATAAACACAGAGCCCATCAGGAGTTCGATTAAGTCACCTAGTACACCCCATGTACTAATACTTAAGAGCATTAGTAATACTAATGCACGAGAACAGGAATTGAGCCCTTGCAGTATTAGAGTCACATAGATTTGGGTATTATAGACCTGAAAAAGCAGCATTTTCTCAGATGGCTTGAAAAATGTAAGGTACTCAGCAAGTCAGGAGGATTTCAATCCCTGCTCCCAGAAGCAATATAGGAGTCTTGTAAAATCCAGCAGGATTCCTTCTCTCAGGAAAACCACAGCAGTTCAAGCTCTTTTAACATTAAGGTTCCTCTGCTAGAGCCGCCTCCTTCCTCTTTCCAGAGATGTCACAAGTAACAGTAAAGCAAAAAAACCCCACAGCAGAGCAGCTGCCAAGCACCAGATTACTCAGCCTCTTGCCCTCAAATAGTTTATTGTGTCTGAAGCTTCAGTACATGTATCTACATCAAATACATCACTGTCAGAGGGGAAGTTGTGCAAGTGTCTGGTACCACTCATCAGCACTGTGGAAAAGCCTAGTTGAAATCTGGGCTGAGCACTAGTAACAGATAATTCTTGGTCCATTGCAACAGGATCTCTGTGCTCCCTCCAAGCAGAGCCTTGGACTCTCACAGCACCACACACAGAACCCTGTTCTCTGCAAAGGGCAGAGCAGCACATTCACTCACAGCAAAATCAGGGCCTTCTGGTGCAGAACTGAAGCTACATTCCATCCCTGCTTCATTGCCACTCAGCATGGGAAGCTCCAGCACATCGCCTTCCTTGGATCTGCATCTCCCCCATTTGATGGGCAGCGATACCACTGTCAACTGCCACGTGGGGCAGGAGAAATGCTTTTTGTGAGAGCAGAAGGTCGATGAAAGCGTTGTTACACACTTACTGCTGCATCACAGGGAGAAGGTGAACAGACCACAGAGGACACCCCCCAAACTGCCTGTTGAGGAGGAAAGGCCCAGCACCCTTGATGCAAGCAGGACAGTATTCAGTTCCTCATGGAAAGCTGCTTTGTCCCTGACATTTAAGGAAGCAAAGATTAGTTTTCCTTTCTCCTCCAGTTTTACAATTTATTTACACTTGCATCCTCAGCAGCTTGCCTGGCATCCTCCTCCTCACATTCAGCAATCATGCTCCACTTCAAGTTCATCCTTCTCACCCTCCCTTTTACAGTCTGCCTTTAGTCACAGCAATCCCTCCAGTCAGTAGGAGGGATGCAGGAAGACTCCCATCCGGCCATGCAAGCTTGCTGCTATTTTTCAGGGAGGAAATAAGCCCCTCGGCCATGAACTAATGAGTTTCCTGACTGAGTCTTTTCCACCTGATCAGATACTATGCCAATCTAATCATGAGACCTAGAAAATTCATTCTATAACCCTGAGGCTTAATGCTGTTCAGGATCTGTGCATTGCTAGCATGTTTTTCCACCCATGACCAGGGCTGTAGCATAACCCAATCTATACAGAGCTTGAAACAGGATAAAAGAGCAGTGGAGGATGAAACAGTAACAAGCACAACTTCTTCCCAAGCTCTTTCCTTCCACCAGCTCAAAATTGCAGCCTGCCTCAGCCTGTACACCAAGTGTCCCTCCACCCTTTCACCACCAGCTCAAGAGAGAACATTAACTGTGCTCCTTTGACCTGTCATGATAGTCACATCCCTCTTCAGAGAGGGTTGACATCAAGCAAACTAAGTGCCATGCCTAGAAGCTCTGCAGTTTAGCAACTGGTTTATATATTGTCTCAGTAAACATCATGTAGTAAGCCTGGAAGGTAGACAGCAGGGCTGCAAAGGCCTTGGGCAGGAGTGCCTGGTAAGGAAACCATCCTCCAAAGCTACATTTGAGTGATCTTACTTACACCTTGCGACTCAGATCTGGCATCCTGTGCATTTAAGCGCTATGAACTTCTTGCTACAATACTGAGCAGAAAGATAATATGCCTTGTTAATCATTCCCACACATCCTAAACACCTTTTAAGGACACAATTCAGGATGCTGCTCCTACCTATAAATTCAGAAGGCAGAGGGAAGCTGCTTGGTCAATGGACTGTCTGCTATCTGAGTCCTTCACTGTTCCCTGAGAAAGGAGACACATAACCAAGGGATCCTACCACGTTATTCCAGCATCCCAGGAGGGACAAGCAACTAGCAGGAGTTAGTATTTCATCTCTTCTGTGTTTCAGGGTGATTTGTAGGACAGAAATTGGTTACGAGTTTCTTCAACAAGCAGGGAACCAACCAAAAAACTCAGATTCCAGCCTGGCTGTTGCAGGAGATCAGTCGTCTTGTCTATCAACTAATAAAGCAGCCTATCTACTTCCAGAAACTCCTCTGATAATACCAGAGCAAGATGCCTCTGCAAACTTACTCATAGAATCACAGACTAATTCAGGCTGGAAAGGACCTCAGGAGGTCTGTAGTCCCATCTCCCCCTCAAAGCAGGGTCAGAATAGGTTACTCACAGCTTTATCCAGTTCAACCTCATAAACTTAGAAAAACCAGACTGTACAACATCTGGGCAAACCTGTTCCAATGCTTGACAAGCCTCACGGTGACAAAACTTCTCCTTCTACTTAACATTATGCATCTTCCTCCCTGTTCGAGTGCCTAAATTCAACCAGTTTCAGGTTGAATTTAGTGTTAGACCTCAGGTCAAATAAATCCTGAAGAAGTGAACGTACTTCAGCCTCTTGTACTAGCTGTTATTGCCCTCTTACCAACAGCAAGTTAAGCAACAAGCACAGATTTGGTTCACAGGTCTTTTTCTTACCTTGCCCCATGGTAAAACTCAGCATTCCTCTACAAAGTTCACCCCCATCTCTTCATCATAGACTTGTTAAACGTTGGAAAAGCAAACCCAAGTTACATCCCTGTGTATGAAGAGCCAGTAGATCTTTCACAGCTTCAACTACAGATTCAGGTCTTTCCTGTCCCAAGGGCTGTGGAGACTGAGGTGTCACCACTGAAGACAAAAACCTCACAACAGGAGACAGTTGAGTCACTGAGGAAGTGATTTTTTTCATACTGTTGAGGAAACCAATCTGTTCATTTAGCAAAAGGCTGTTTTTAGAAGCCAACCCCTGCACATTCATCACACAGTCATGACAGGGCCTTGAAATCAAGTTTAGGCTTTCTAACCAAAACCCTGTCAGATCCTTACTCTTCAATGCCTCCACCACCAGCACAGAGGGGGGCCACAGGAGTCTGGTGGTTTCAGTAGGATTAGGCAGGAATGAAAACAGCCGCTTCCAAAGAAAAGCCTTTTGCAATTCATCTCCAAAAGCATCTGGCTTCTACCAATTCCCAGGAGGTATTTCCCCCAGCCCCTGCTCTCAATGAGATCTGGGACCCATAACCTGCATATCAGATACACCTTTGCTGCATCAGATAGTCCCTGTAACATGCTAAATGATGCCAGCAACATCTCTTCTCCCATGTCCTGACCACTAGCCAAGCCTAATTCCTAAAGGAATTCTTCATTCTCCAAAGTCACCTGCTACATGAGCAATGCTGCAGCTCAGCCTTATCCACCAGTTGCCCTCCCTATGAGGGCAGGCATGCTTCAGCATCCCCCTTGGAAACAATCCTCCCAGAGCAAGCAGCTTAGCCCCATCACCCCTTCACGAGTGTTGCACCTTACAGGAACAGGGCTCCTCCTTTTAAGTGAGAGATGAAAGCCAGAAGCTGGATGTTCATATGAACCTCATGCTCAGTACACGTGTTTGAAGGCAGGAAGGGTAGGGTGGACCTTGAGCAGCTCAGCTTCATCTATACCTCCCATCCAAAAAGAACAGCCACTGATGTTCCCAGCAAAGAGGGAGCTGCATGTTAACTTAGAGCAAGCAGGGTGCAGGAGCTTCCAACCCTCAGATTAGTTTCAAAGGAACACAATTACCTTCAAGATAAAAACAACAGTTTTATTATCAAAGTTAACAAGGTACTTTGCTTTGAAATACAATTTCTTCCCCTGCATCAAAGGGCTGGTAATTTTAGCCTTGTAGCAAAACAGTGGAAGAAATGAAAGCAGCATCTGCTTCGATGAGATGAATGCAAGATAAAAGGTGTCTGTGATAGAAAGCTGGCAGCAGCCTTATGTTTTCTATTCAAGCTTGATCTGGGAACAACAACCCTTAGAACATAACAAAAGCTGTGGAAAAACCCTTTCCAAATCCAACAACATAGCCAGGAGATGCAATTTCTCTTCTCCAATTGCTGCAACAGCCAGCTGAGGTGAGGAGTCCAGACAAATCCGGACTTGCTATCCCAGTGTAATCAAGCACCTTGGCTTGCTCAAGCCCATAATATCTCTCCTTCAGCTTCCAATTCCCTCTTTCTTCCTCTCCAAGTCTCCAGAAGGAAAAGAGTTTCCTAGGGATCTCCCTTAGCAGAAAGGAAGCAGAGTCATACCATGGCAGAACATCTCCAGAACATTTGGGCATAAATGGCTTGCAATCCAGCCAGCAGAGAAAGGAAAAGAGCATTGGCATTCCTTGTCTGCCTGGTACAGCGTGTTCTTTGCAGAGGAGTTCAGGATCACCATGAGTTTCTCATACAACACATTTTTAGACATGCTCAAGTCCAGTCCTGTTACCAAGGCACAGAAGTTCACCACAGACACATATCAAGGGTCAGTCAGCAGTGCTCTGAAGTGGATTTACTGGCACTGCACACACTGGGGTGACAGTAGCTTTCACAGGGAGAGCAGCCACACTGTAGTGTAGAATGGGCTTCCCTTGGAAACAAACCAAACAGGCAACTGATGCTCTGCAATACCACCTGCACCATTCAACCAGGGAGAATGCAGAAGCACCTTGCTCTTGCCCACCCTCCTCCCAATACCTCTGAGAAAGTCCCTGTAAGTATCTTAACTATGCAGACTCATTATTAGCTTTCCTGAGGGTCAGCTGGATCTGCCACCCTGAGGTTTTGGGTGGGAAAGGACCATTTTCTGCTCTTTCTTCATGCTTTTTAGAGGCATCGAGCTTCATCTGCTAGAGCTTGGGGCAAGCATCCACAGAGGACAGAACAGCTAGCACCGAAGCACAAGGTACAAGCAGCTCACAAAAGCTAGCTATGAAACATGGATCCAATACAAGATTTGCAGAATCTAAATGCTATGTTGATCCCCATCCACACATTTCTTGTTTTGCTTCAGCCTGGCATGAAGAATGGATCCCCATCCATCCCCTGATTAGCAGTAAATATGGAAAGCTGCTTCCATCTAACCTTTAAATGGTTAGATAATATCAAGCAAAGAGAAGCCAACACAGTGCACTCTGCCAGTCTCTAGAAAGATGCTGTTCACCTCATCTCCGAGGCAGCTGCCAGAAGCTCTAGCTCAAACCTTGGTTATATGAGCAAAAACCCAAAGAAAGAGCCAGATAAACACACAACAGACTAGTGCTGAGCCATTCATCAACACTGCAACCACACCATCAGGCTGGGTAGGAAGGTAAACCCTCCGCAGCCAGGAATACACACAAGGAGCCACCTCCCAGCAGCTCTCAAACTGCTGAACTAAGAGGATATTCCTGGCAGATGGATTACACAAGACAAGTGACAGTGCCAGCTTTACTGGAACACACACAGCACCTCCCCAGAGCACAGCACTCCGCCATGGTGCCTCGCCACGTTTCTGGCCTGTCATCAGCCAGAAAAAGTTTAATGACATGGTTGGACTCTATGTTTAAATCAGACTGACCCTGGACATACCATAATTAGGAAGAGACATTGGACACCCCAGTGAAGCCTACAGCTGGATCTACATTATGCAAGGTTTTGCTTTCACCATTACCTGAAAGGGTGCTTGGAAATGGCTCTGGTGGTTTGAGACAGGCAGTGACCACAGCTTCAGCTGAGTTCTTACATCAGCCACCAGAAGGCTTCACATAACATTGCAGTTTCAAAAGCCTTTCTAGCTTGACTGCTTCAAGTTTGATCCCTATAAAAGCACAACTGGACAAATCAGATTTGAAAGTGCACAATACGCCAAAATGAAATGGAATAAAGCACATGATACAAACTGTGGCTGCAGGAATACACATGCTGCCTTCAGGACATCTGCATTGTCAGGTGGCCAGATATCCAAGAGCAACTTTTTCCTGGAAATAACAGATGTGGTAATACAGAACAAGGGGTTTTTGCCAAGAAGCATGACCAAGACTTGCACCTACAGCCCTGTTCACAGTTGTTTCACTGCTGCTTAGTGTCCAGAGTGGCTGGTTCAAATGGCAAGGAGTGGATTTTGTCCCTTACTCTTCCTGGGACACACTCAAATACATTCCTAAGCCACAGTTTCACTAGCTTAAGCTCTGTAAATCAAGTGATACTTTAAGTGGCTTCCTCATCACCTCCTGTGTACCAAAATTAAGCTGCACCTCACTCATTTAAACTGAGCAAGGAAGCAAAGGTGTATGATTAGGTCCAACACTACCACTTTACATAATGGTAGTACCTCTTCATTAGAAATGAGGATGAAGTAACAGTTCACATCAGCTGCACAGGCAACCAGAACAACTGGTTAGGAAAGAGTCATGCTCTGAACCACAGATTGCTGAAGAGACAGGATATATGGGCTCAACAGACAGATTTGTATTGGCTTTTTGGTGGTGAACAGCTCCAAGTGTCACCTCTTCAGACAGCATCTGAAAGCACAGAAAGTTTTACTCTGGGCCATTTTGGCATAATCATCCAGCCTCCCAAGATGAAGTCTAATATGGAGCAGCCCATCTTCACACCCAGCAACAAGAAGATTTCTCCCAAATCATCCGCTTCCAAAAAACCTCCCAGCTCACCAGCTACAGTTACATCAACAGGCTCAATGCTGGAACATGGAAAGACTGCAATTAGAATATCCATGACAACTTCAACATCAGTTTGAGGAAGGATACCAGTAGGAAAGTTTGTGTAAAGCAAATGGAATCTCCTCCTTTACATATCAAGCATCCATCCTGTTTTCAAGGCAGAGCACCACACCAAAGATCCCAGTTAGTTTGTGTAGGGACGCTTGTGGCTTTGGAGGCAGTTTAGTCTGACAGCAGTCCAATACTGGAACTTTTGGAAAGAGCAGTAAAAGCATTTAAGTATTCTTTGCCTGAGAAGATTCTGCCCACCAATAAGCTTCATTTCAGATATCAAAGTCAGGCCTAGAGCCTTGCTCTTCTTGTTATTTAGGTTTATACAGTAGGTTTCAAAGGTATTCTGCCCTCAAAAGTGAAGTAACTGAACCCAGTTTGCAGCTCTACACAGGACTGCCCCTGCACCTCCTAACTCTGAAACAGATTGGTCTTGCAGACAGAGTACACAGCCACATACTGCAGAAGCCCAGCAAGCCTGGCAAAGCTGACTGATGCAGAGGTTTTCATTGAAGCTACCTGCTAAGACAGTCTCCTGCAGAGTCAGCAGCTACTAGACCATAGTGTTCACAAGGAAGGTTCCACAACACTCCAAGCAGCTTTGAAAAGATCTTTCCTTTAAAGCAGGAGCAGCACCATCTCCTACAGGGAAGCAAAGAGCCACTGCTCAATGTCTATTTTTGGGTGCCAGGCGATGCTAAGATGATTTGTATTCCTTCTGTTCCCACCTTCCAAATGCCCTCACACCACCACAGAAGCCTGAGTAAGCAGAGTTTGAAGAACATGCACGTTCATCATCTCTTCCCTCCCTAGGGCTTCTCAGCAGACTAAACTGTGGGTTTCCTTTCTAAAACAGCAAAGTTCCAGTACCTGTGATTAAGCCAACAGCTTTCTGCTGTGACTATTCCAGACATTACCATCCAAGTCCTTCCCATGCAGGTTACCCATCCAAAAGCCTCTTCAACATAAGAGACAAGAAACAGTGCAATAGTGAGTGATGGGACCAGCTCAGTAGACATAAGCCAGCCCGAGTTGTCTTATCTAGGCATTAAACAGCTGCCAGGACTTCTACAGTTCAAAGGGAAGACAAAAGCTGTACAGTGAACCTATCCTCCCAACATAGCACAGTCATCACAGGTCCTCATAAGTCAACATGCCTTCTAAATAAGTGTTTAATATCAACATTTGTACAGTCACTTAATTCCTGGTGAACCAAGCTATTTGATGTGGGCCACAGAAAGCTCCCATGACATCAATGGAAAGTTTCCAATTAGGAAACCAAATTTGAAACACATTAATAGAACTTCATGAAGAAAAAGAGGGGGAAGAAACCTTATAGAAAGTTGAAAGATCTGTTCTTAATAAAGACACACTCAGGAACAAGCAGAGAAGATAAGCTGCCTTGCTCCTTCAGAGTTCAGTAAGAATCAGAGATCTTTGCACAGTTCTGTTAGCTGCTCCCCTCATATCTAAGCTTGTCTTTTCTAAGGCTGGTCAGTGTCAGCTGAACTATGTTCAACTGGTTTTTGACTGGTACCAGAGTCCTCACTCCTCCTTTTGAGGAGGCAGGATGGCTTTGCCAGGATTTGCTGTTCACAAGCATCAACTGGAAAGCAATGAGGAAGCCAATGCCACCCACCATTCAGTGCACCACAACCTCCCAAACATGGAATAGATGTAAACTGTCTGGAATATCCAATGTCTGGAATATCAAACAAAGCCACCACATCCAACAGGACTTTTCTCCCTTAAAAACCTCACATCAGCAAAAACTTACCTTGCAGTTTTGTATCTGTAGTCAATTAATTACAGTACTACTAATACTCAATGAAAGCATAAGCTGAAGTCAGCCTGCACACCCACCCCCTACGTAATCCTAATGCTTTGGTGACAGCATAGAATCCCAGACTGGTTTGGGTTGATGAGACCTTAAAGCTCCTCCAGCTCTAACCCCTGCCACGGGCAGGGACACCTTCCACTAGAGCAGGTTGCTCCAAGCCCCTGTGTCCAACCTGGCCTTGAACACTGCCAGGGATGGGGCAGCCACAGCTTCTCTGGGCACCCTGTGCCAGCGCCTCAGCACCCTCACAGGGAAGAGCTTCTGCCTACCACCAGACTAGGACTTGAGGAAGCTGGCTAAGAGACACTCATGCTGGATGATTGCGGCTAGGAATGCATTAATTGCACCTTTATCTGACTTGCAAGCAGAAAGGGTTACCCTCAGCAATGTACAGTGCCACCTCTTTGACTGCTGCCTGCCTGCCACCTGCTGGGCCATCTCCTTTGTCCACTCAGGCCTAAGGACAAGACTTCCATCTGATACCTATCCAGCACAGGTCAGACCATTTCCCTGACAAGCTTGTTTTGTAGGTGCCTCAGACATGCCAAAACAGAAGAACATTGAGCACTGCATTAGCACAAAAGCCATCTCAACAGTAAAATCACCGATGAGCTTTCTGCTCTGGTCATAACACCCTATACTTCCTCTTCACATGAATAACCATGAGCTTGGAAACCCTTCTCCTGTCCCAGATACAGAGGACGATTTGTCATCAGTCTTAATATATGGTATCTCTACATCAAGAGACAAAGACTGAAGGCACCTCACCAGTCACAGCCAAACTCCTTTTTGGAGAAGACATGTACAGCAGAAAGTCCTTATAGGAGAAAAACACCACCATACACATATGCAAATACACATAGCAAAGATTCTCCTCTTCCAAAACTAGCAAGCTCAGTAAAGCAGCAGATTCCCTGGAGTTCCTTGTAGGCTAACATCTGGATGTATCTGCCATCCTGGAGTGTCACAGCATTCTTGGCAAGGTTCCCCAGTTACCCAGCACACTGCTCTGGCTATGGAGCAAGCAGGAGGCTGCTTGCACAACCCCAGCCTGCCTGCAGATGTGGGCTATTGCTCCTTCCAGGCTCTCTCTAGTCAGGTGTCCCCTCCCACTTAAAGTGTTGACACACAAAGCTGTGCCTCTTGCCAATCCAGTTCAGTGTCCACACACCAGCTTTATCTGATTACTCAGATAAAACCTCAGGATTTAATGTTATTCGTGCCAAGAGAGCGGATTTCGGCTTGTGCGGGCACGTATGACTGCAACGATCTCACTGCAAGGCAACATCTTGCAGCCACTTGGCATGCCTCGTACCCAAAGGATCACAAGCATATGAGGAACACCAGTACCTCAGTAAAACAGGAAAGATTCAGCTGGGGAACATGTAGAATGAACTTTCCAGGAAAGCTCTTAGTTCCCTCAAAAGCTGCTTCTTGCTAACACCAAGTCAAGATCAACTATTTAGCAGCTTGTTGGTCCTCGAGTAGATCATCTTGGAGTCCATTAACCAAGGCAGATATCAAGAACACACTAAATTCCACGATGAACCTCAGCCACTGAAATGGATCCATACCAGCAAACACAAGATACACTCTTTGATTTTTCCTTTTCCCTATCCCAGCATACAGCAAGTCGAACAGATAGCTTGGAAAGCCAGTCACATTACCATGCTGGTCTGCCTTCACTCTCTGGATTTTCACCATTACCCAACCTCACAACCACTTCACAGCAGATTAGCTGCTCCTTTTTCAACTCCTCCACAGCAGCTGCACATTGGCAACACAGTGTGCCACATACCTAACCTCACAGCAATATCCTGCTGGAATCAGTGCCATGTACGCAGCCCATCTGCCCTTTTCCTCTTAGGCTGCAAACTAAGCTATCTTAGAGGTGCCTGAATCAGTATTAGAATCAAACCTGAGGCTGAAACTACTTAAAAATGCTTGTCTGATCCTTTTTGCAAGGGGGGCACACAGCATTCCAGAAAAGCTGTGAGCTAATAGGGAGGAAAGCAATGACCTGGCTCACAAAAAACCCCCAAAACTGTTCATTCTATTGATTCACTCCCACCCTGGCTCTATTTTGTTCCAGCTGGAAGTGCACAACCTGTCACATGGAAAACCCCAGCACATCAGAAGTGAAACTGTGTGGGACATCAGGCAAGGAAGCCAAGTGTTGAAGCCAGTAGTGCAGCAGCTCAACAGCAAGTTGTAGGGTGACACCACAGCCCAGCCTGTACCCATCGTACAACCCCAGAACGGGAGGTCTAAGCAATATTTCCTGCCCATAGGAGTCAAGCCAGGTACTTTCTGGATTTACACAGGCCCCAAACCTCTTCAGCACAAGTGTCAAGAGGTTCTTTCTGCAGCCATTCAACAGTTCACAGGAACCGAGACATAAACAGCCCCCGTTCAGCTTACTCTTTACCAGCCAGCCCAAAAAGGTTTAGGTATTTCTCTGCATGGGCACCTCTTGAAGCTGCAAGTCCCAGATATACTAGTGCCCTGGGATTAGTACAGAACCAAGCAATCCCTCCCTCATTGTCCACGTTCAATAACATGACCAGTTTAGCCTTTAAATAGCATGGGGAGACTGTTTATCAGAGACAGGCCCCACGTAGAACTGCTGACAACACAGAACCAACCCCATCCATTCCACATAACCAGCATCCCAGTTCCTTCACAGACCAAAGACTACTGCTTGGAAGCATTTCAAGAGTCACTATTCTCTTCCCACTGAGAAGCAATGCTTCTTTCCCTGCAGCACAGCTCACTAGGCTAACACAACAGACCCAGGGATCCTGAAGCACCATATCACACTGAATTAGAGTATCCAGGCAAGAAGTGCAATTTGGCAAGCTCCAGGACTTCCTTCAGGCCTCCCAACACTGCAGTTGGAATCCAGACATTTTTCACATCTCCACTTAATGTAGAGTTTAACTTTCAAAAGGCCATTCAAGCCAGAAGGTATCCACAGTGAAGCTCCCTGAAGTTTAAACTAAGAATCTCTAAACATGTGAGACCAGCACAGCCTCCTCACATAGAGAGCAGCCTGGCCATACCCCTTGCTTGCTTTTCTTGGCTGTTTACCATCTGTGGCTCACAATCTTCAGGACGAAGCTGTTTCTGCAGTTTTTGTGCAATGAGTGCCTTTGTACATTTATGGTGTCAAGGCCCCATCTGGGATCTCCTCAGGACAGATTCCTGACTTGATAACATACCAGCTATCCAAAGAAAGCAGCTCGAAACTAACATCTACACAGCTGCTCTGACTTACAAGCCTCATCAAATTCCCCTCCCAGGCTAAAAGCAAAAGCCCATGTTTGGTAACTCCATTCAGACATTACCACCTTCTGCCACAAAACTCCTGAGTCAAAAGCTGTTGCTCTGACTTTGAGATCAAGCAGATGGTGGTGGGGTTTGGTTTGGTTTTGTCAGTTCCCCCCCAAGTCTTTTCCAACTGATGAGCCCATTAAATAAAACCTGGTATTAGCATCCATCCCTGCCAAAGGTGATCAGACAAGAAAAACATTAGCTTTATTTTCTTCTTTCAAAACCCTAAAGTAAAATGTTGAGTGACTGAAGCAAGGCCACACATCAAGTCAGATATATAGGAAGGATTAGCCCACAGCTGCCCCTGGCTTGCAGCCCTACACACTCATCCCTCTAAACCACATTCCCTGGGGCACACACAATACTGTCAGATTGCCACAAGCACCAGCTGGCCTGGAAAGCTCTGGAGCTTAAGTCACTCCCAAGCATGACATGTGACAAAGAACTGTCCCCAGCAGTCATGAGACGGCACCAAGCACCCACCTCACTAGCCAGCACTTGCATCCACTCATCCCAGTGGTCCAGGCCCCAAACATATAGTTCACATGCTAAGAAATTGCTCTTTCCTCTGTACTCTTGCTAAAGGCAGTCTTCAAGTACCCAGGCACCCACTGGGTTGGGACAGTTCAAGTTTAACTCAATTTCAGCTCAAAAGTAGGACATAACTGCTTCAGCTGGCTGTTTTGTCAGCACCTTTCCTGCCTTCACATGCTGGAGGTGGAGCCCAACACAGCATCCAGCTTACACCAAGCCTATTTTACTAGGAAAAGCCTCCT